>NC_056734.1:234351135-234511135 GCF_019279795.1 Protopterus annectens | reverse complement strand
CATCGCATCTGTAGTGCTCTTTCTTGGAATGAAACCATACTGCTGATCACTAATAATAACCTCCCTTCTTAAACCAGCTTCCACTACTCTTTCCAATAATTTCATGATTTGAATGATCAATATTACCTCTCTGTAGGTACTGCTCTGCACATCACCCTTATTTGTATAATCCAGTACCGAAACACCTTTCCTCCACTCCTCATGCATCCTCTCACATTCCAAGATTCCATCAAACAATCTGGTTAATCATGTCACTGCCATTTCCCCTAAACACCTTCAAGCTTCCACAGGTATGTCATCTGGACCAACAGCCTTTCCATTCTTCATCTTCTTCATAGCTATCAGTAACTCTGCCTTGTAGAGCATGCATATCTGATATGTCATAACTATTGTTTGTTGATGCATAGTAGTAATAAGCAGATGTGCATAACTGCTAGTGTTGTGGACTTGTACTGTTGATGTACTGTAATGCTGCACCCACCCTGTAGCAATGCCACAGCTGTGGCCAATAACATTGCATCTCTCACACTCTTATGCAGGTCCCTCCAGTATACCACCATGGCAGCAGCCTGTAGCTGGTGAGTATGGTTTATGTTGATGCTTGCCAATACACTGGACATGTACTGGCTATGGTATATGCCATGCACACATCTAACACACCTACTCTTAATGCATGCTGTAAATGTTCACGTATTGTTACTATTACATGCACTGCATCACAGTGGTGACCATGATGCGGTATTGGAAAGGTATGTCAGACGCATGTGGGATAAGTAACATCCTGTCATTGTGAAATTTCTCCACAGGGATTAACATAATGGTGGCACACACAGACTATAGTAGGGACATGTGTGAAACATCACCCCTGTACAGTGCACCAACAGTTTATATACCATTATTACAATGGCAACTGTTACAGATGTACACTATAGCATAATGTATTAGTGTGGTACATGTTATTGGCTGGGACTTGGCTTTAACACATGCTGTCCAGTGTATGGGACACTGCAAACTGACATACATGTGTAGCACATACTTGTCAAGCATCTGCAAAAAGCCTGAAGGTGGGGAGGGGGTGTCAGCATGACACACCAGTGCACTGCAGCAGGGAGCCATAAGGATGGTAAGAATGGCTGTATCTGCACACAGACTGGATCAGTAACTATGGCAGACATAACTCTACACAAACAGAAATAGTGATGGCAGTGTGTGAACACCAAGGGGTGTGCATATGAATAGATCTTGTAATCATGCAGAGTTGGGGAACATGTGTAGGGCAATCTGACCATACACAAGCAAATGCAGATGGGCCATGCTAGTATACCCCTGACAGGAAGAGTGACTGCTGTAGTACACATAACAATGGGTACAACAAAATGTCATGATAATTGTGTGCACACATAGGCACACACACGACTGTATGCAATGCAGTTAGCATCCGCACGGCTAACACCTTTAGTAGACACTACATGTGGATGTACAGGACATATGGCACATATCAGGCTCATGTACTGTTAATATATGTAGCTATGTTGTCCCATGGCAGATCAAGGAATGGTGCATCACATCAATAAGAGTGTGTAGACTCCCCATAGCCATGGTATGATCTGGCAGTTGCCAGTGTAATACTATTGGATTGCTTATACATGGTCTGCTAATGTTGAGAGCTGTAAAACACACATCAAGCATTCAAAACTGACATCTGACCACACATCATCCCAGCAATGTTTTGCTGGAAAACATAGGGTCTGTGAGCATTACAGCTAACATAACTGACACAGTACTACACATTCAGCAATGGGATGTGCACCTGTGAGTTGTGGTGCACAGTACATGACAGGGTGCATAACATGTGCACAGCAAAACTGTGTACATGGGTGCAGTGTTCCCTAGGGGAAGGGGTATCACCTACTAACACAGGCCATGCCTCACACACATGTATACTGTTGCTAGCATGGATTGACTATAGCTGCACTGCATGCTGTTGTATACCATATGTTATGCATGTTGACGGATGGGTAATGGGAGGACTGTGTGTACTATCATTGTGCAACCTCACCTGTGTGTGTATCTGTGTGTGTGTGTGTGTGTGTCTCTGTGTGGATGGATGTTCATGTCATCTGTAGGTTCAATGTGGTGTAGAGGAGGGAGGATGCTGCATGTAGGATGTGTATGTGCATGTGTGTGTGGTTGTGTGGGTGTCCATGTACGCACATGTGTGACTGTGGAGTTTATGATATGGCAGTACTTCCCTTTGTGATAGTACAGTACATGGACATGGTCTGACACAAGACACAACAGGAATACTTGTCTGATATGTAATCACAGGACAGCTGATGGTCTAATAAGATCTGTAGCATGGAACATGCATTTGGAGGGAAAGTAGATACCTGGTATACCCTCAATATCGCATACAACAGGGAGGTGAATGACAACCCATGTAGGCAGCACTACAGATGCATTGGGGAATTAATAGACAACAGCAGGGAGTGTATACATATATCACAGTTGTCACATGATAGGTTGATTGAGCAGCATGGCAGGCATGTACTGAGCAATCCTTACACATGACACTACAGTGTTTGACATTATACACATATAGGGGCCAAGCTCACAAAGTCCCAGCATACACAGGGTGAACACTGAATGACAGCAGTGAGGCCATGTAAACAGTACTATGCTCAGGTCATGGAGTTAATGGAGTAACAGGTCTTGTGTTGTGGTCGCTTTTGTAGGCACTAAGAGGAATGAGACGTTAATGAGTGGCATTGAGTGTATGTCACCAGGCATGATGCATGATGGTCAACTTAAGGGAATACACGTGGGACTGCCTGTAACATCACAGATAGGTAGGTATTAAGGTGGAGTGTGTGTGTGTGTGTGTGTGTGTGTGTGTGTGTGTGTGTGTGTGTGTGTGTGTGTGTGTGTGTGTGTGTGTGTATGTGTGTGCGCGTGTGTGTGTATGTATTGTTATGTAATGCTATACAGGTCTTAAAGTTTGTTTCTTTTTATCCCCCACAGGTGGCGAGGTGCATCAGGGTCCCTCCTGCAGGCAACCTGATGTTGGTGTGCATGGAGACACTGACGATGATGAGACCATGATTGAGGCACAGGTGGGTTTGTCAGGGGTCGACACAGTGCCAACATTCAACATCCCCCTCTTAGCCTCCCCACCCCCGCACACAGTTAGAGTGAGTATACATACCCATCACCAGTGGCCATTGCTGAGGGACAGTTAGCAGTTAGTGGCATTGCACAGGGTAGTGTAGTGACCATGCCAGCTGTGTCTGTCCACAGCGGGCATAGCTGAATATCTGGCAGGCCACCACATAGGCGGACACAACAGGCTGCTCATGGTAGGGCTGCTGGTCATCCTGCCCCTGGCAGAGGTGCCACAACTGGTACCACCTGGCACATGTTTCAGGCTGTCATGAAGGCACAGGCATGTATAGAAATGTACAACAGACATGGCCTGAGGGCCTGAGGCTGCAGAAAGCTGCCTACTCATCTGTAAGTGACAACATCCGTGAACTTGCTGCTGCCCTCCGTGAACAGAACGAGATCATGGATAGACATTGGGTTGAAATGGTGGGCCTCCTCGACCATGGTATGTCTGTGCTTCACAACCTGGTGGGAGTGGTAGGACGGCCACGTGGACGTAGGTCAGAAACAACAACATCTGGCAGTCGATGTGGACTTGCTAGGATGCCAAGTCACTCCCGTACTGGAAGTAGTAGCCCCAGCACATCACTGGGGATGCTGTTCACACCACACCAAAGCAGGCCTCACATGACCTTGGCCAGTCCCAGGCGGGACATGGTTACAGCGAACATCTGTCATCATCAGGAGAGAGCAGCACCTCAAGGCCTGTGCCTGCACATGCCTGTGGTACCCCTGGCAGGCACAGTCAGCGTGTCCATGGCCGGAGGCGGTGAACTGCACACCCTACCAGGTATAGTCTTCCACTGTCCAAAAAGACCTGTATGGGCAGCCACATGGCAGAACTGTGTGTATGCATACCCACACACTATTCAAGCTCGTGTAGGGCAAACCCATACCGACACACACCACATCACCATGCCCCATCCAAATAATTAAACCCCTCACCCACACACATGGTGTCAAATGTATGGACCACCCTTGGCCTCTGGCAAACCAGCAACACACCCTGTGCATATGATGATGCCTGTGCCACATCCCTGTCATCCATAACATCAATGCAGTGGCAGGTTAATATGGTTGTGATGCACATGGTGACTGTAATACAGTGCAGCAATGTACTGCAATGTAACATGTTGTCAGGAGTAATGTGTAATGCATACATGTCAGGTAGTGTAGCCATCCAGCTATGATGCATGTCAGCTGTTAGTAACACTGTGTGATTGTGATATCCATAATGTTATTCATTTGTGTTGTAGGTGTATATGTGTCAGCAGGAGGATGGTCTGCAGTCATATTCCACAAGGATTATGGCACTGTGGTGACATCATGGCCGTGTCTTATCCAGAGTACAGTTGCACACATGTCACAGGATTGTCTAACAGTTATTGCCTGTGCCACATAGACAGGTGACCTGCTGGGACATGTATAATCTGCTACTGTATGTAGACCCATCCACATACATGCACACTCTTACATGGCAACACTGTGACTAGACCCCTACCTAGGTATGTAGTTCTACTGAACTGTGTGTCTTTCATTGCATACACATACACACACACACACACAACATTTAGGGTGAGGTGTGTACCAGGTTACATGTTACATGCAGAACATCCAGAGACATGTACAGTATGGTAATGGAGGATGTAATGGTTATATATGGATAATACATAGTGTGACATACCATCATACACACATTGACAGACACATAACAGGCAGCAGACACACATCCAAAACACCTGGGCCTATTAGTGCTAACTAACTGGTACATGTGTCCAATGTGTCACAGGTAGGCTGCACACAGCACATGTGTAACTGGGCTGTATTGTGGTTTCAGTTACCTGTATGGTTGATGGTGACAGTGGTCACCATAAAATGGTACATGGGGCATATACTGGGTGTACCATGGTGTACTGGCAGTGTACAAAGCACCCACATACCCCAGTGGTTATTGTATGCACTGGAAGCCATGATGACACTCTGACATACCGACTATCACACATTGCCCATGACTGCAATACAACCCATAGTATATCACAGCAGTGGCACTACAGGGATATGCACCTAATGCACATGCCGCAGGCATAGTAGTGTGTTGCATTGCCATGCCTCACCTATGAGGGGGTGACAACACTATCCATACTACTGTGTGGCAATGTGTAGTGTAATAGGAGTATCTGGCCTTAGAATGGTGTACCCCACAGATATGCAGACATGCACACATACACACACTTGCCAGACCTCAATGGGTTTCGCATGCCTATCGACCCATTTGTACAACACTGTTGTGCTGGTAATGCATGGCTCATGTAGCCATTAGGGTGAGGAGTGTAACAGGGTACATGTCATATCCCGCATGGCAGCAGCAGCATCTGACTATGGCAATGGGTGTTGAGGCGGTTGTGAAGGCTGTCATGGAGCTCCAACCTACAGATATACTAACACACAGACACTGCTATCCTCAGTAATGCACAAGTACACATGTATCAGTACTGTGGTGCATTGCTGCAGGTGGTCATAGCTGTGTTCATGGCTATTGTTCATGGGGAGATGGGTTGTTTAGGGGTTGTGTGTACATTGGTATCATGCTACCTGCCATGTGTCAGCAGGCAATCTATCGACAGACACCACTTTGGTGACCATCAGGGTGAGAATGACATATATCAGCCAATCCGTGGGGAGTCTTCTGCACATGGCCACTGAGGTGACCCAGTTGAAGTGTATGCAACATGTATTACAACACATGCTTAGTGCCTGTGTTATATACCTGTACCCAAGCATGTTCTGTTGACTGTGGTAGTGTAGTGTAGGTACACGTGGCAGGTGGTCCGTACAGGTTGTTGTCTCCTATATGTGCCAGTTAGTACACAGCTGGGCAGACATGTCAGTGTCAATCAAGCATAAGTTGTACGTATCCCAGCTGGGTACCTGCCATCTACACATCTGTAGAGGGACTCACAGACATCAGCTTGGCAAGTAGCTATGCAGTAGGATGAATGTGTTGACAGACGGATGTTTGACAACAATATGTATGCCAGTACTAAATGTTGTACGCTCTCAATAACATGTTCTGTACAGACAGTACTCTGCAGTGGCATTCCACATGCCTGATCATTATCCAGTAGGGGATATACAAGGTGACACAGCCCACACATCAGGAACATGACACTGAGGCCTCAGAGTCCAGCTATGGCTGCAGGTGTGCTTGTTGTCAGTAGTACTTTTAGCACTCTACCCTTGCCTGGGATAGCACTGTCAAAAGTAGTACTGCCATGTTACACTAAATGCCAGTGTGACAGCATGTACCCTGGGTTACTACCCCTGCACGTAACACATCCATATGGATAACAGTGCTGTGCAGGTCTCATAATTGTGTGTCCCAGACATGACACTCACACCCCTTGCTACTGTAATGACAGCACATAGATGCATGTATTGTACATTGCATTACATACACTTATTACAGATGTCAATACCCAGGGCTTGACATGGCCTTGTATGTTAAGCAGAGATTGTCTCTGAGTATACAATATGCCACAGAATATAGCTGGAGGTTTTTGAGATGGTCAGCATAGGGCATATGCTTTAAGCCTGTGATACTTTTAGTGATGTATTTCTGCGGCCTTTGCAGCCATTGCAGATGTTATGGGAGGTGCATACCAAATGGGGCATTGTACTCTATAGTGTGTGTAATGAGGGATGAGTACAGTGGGACAACTACTTCTGTTTTCCTGGATGAAAAGCTATTAGTGATGAGGTGTACCGCACAGAGGTATCACCTCACTGTTGTAGCAATGTGGTTATTGAATGTGGCACCACTGTCCACCTGTGTCCCTAAGTCTGTCATCACACCTTTGGTGTTTAGTGTACTGCCACCTATGTGGTAATTCATGGGTACATGGTATTTCACAAAGGGGATAACCACACATTTATGGCCATTAATCTTGAGCCCATGGCTCTGGCACCAAGCATTGGTTTCTGTAATGCCCTTTAGTAGAATACCCACATCATTTGGGGATTCAACAGTGGCTCTCCATTTGCAGTCATCTGTGAACAGGTTCCCATAGTGTTTGCATGTACTTAAGAGAAGTAGATACCAAACATGAGTGGTCCCAGGATTGAACCCTGAGGTACTCCACTTGTCACTTGTTTGTAGCTGGTATTGGAGTCATCTACTTCTACAGTGTGTGTTCTGTCAGTAAGCCAGTTGGCAACCCATCGTGTGATGTGAAAATGTAGGGGCAGCTTAGTATGTTTATCTATGTTTCCAGAGTAGGAGATGGTGCTGAAAGCATTGGTGAGGTCCAGATAGGCTGTGTGGACCACCTTACCCCCTTCCACAGCTCTGGAGACTGATTCAAAGAAGTCAATCAGGTTCAGGAGACATGATTGGCCCTTCACAAGGTCAAACTGGGTGGGGTCCAGTGTTTGAGGCTTGCCAATGTCTTTGTTTATATGTTCCGTTATAATGTATTCCATGCCCTTGCAGATCAGGCTCGCCAGACTGATGGGCCGGTAGTTCCCAGGATCCAAGGTGGATCCCCCCTTCTGGAGTGGGATAATTGTAGCTGTGTGCCACTCAGTGGGCACAAAGCCTGAGGTGAGGCTATGATTACACATGACACATAGGTGAGGTACAAGTTCATTTTGTAGTTCATGTAGTACACAGCCTGGAATGTTATCTGTTCCCATGGATGCTGTATTCTTAGCTGTGGAGAGTGCGGTTTCTACCTGTGTGGCCATGATTACTTGTATTTTGCAATACTTTGGTTATTGAGATGGGCCCTTTAAGGGGTGAGGGGGGGGTGAATGTGGCAGGACATTGATCTTCCAGGATATTAGCAAAATCCTTGGGATCAGTATATTTAAAGCCATTCTGTTGTAGCTCAGATCAGTTCTGAGCATTGCCAGTTAGATTCTGGACATAACTATAGAATGGCTTGTTGTTTTCTTTGGAATCTGTGGATATTTCATATATGTAACTAGCTTTGGTGGATTCTATGAGGGATCTCAGCTTCTTACTGAGGCTGGTAAGGGAGTTGTTTGCATCCTGGGATTATCCCTCTGTCTTCAACAGTCTCTTCCTTCTGTTGTACAGTTTGTTTATGGCAGGGATCCACCATATTGGGTGTATTTGTTTGGAGGGGGGAATCTTGGTTCTATTTGTGATGGCACAATACATGCACAAGTGGATGTGCTTACACAGTGCCTCAATGTAGGATTTAGCAGTTGGTCTATCATCACTCATCTCCACAGATGTATCACAGTTTCTCAGGTCTGACTTGAGTAGCATAAAGTTGGCTTTGTAGAGGATTTTTATGGGGATGTCCTTCCTGGGGTTTGGGGGTGGGATGTGGACGTCGACGGTGAATAGCTTATGGTCAGACCTGACCAATGAGGGGGTGACCACTGGTGTGGAGCATCTATCTCCCATGTTGATAGTGACCAGGTATAGGATATTGGAGCCTTTGGTTTGACAATGGATTACGTGATCCAGGGCATTGGAAACCATGACCTACAAGAACTATTGGGGAAGGGCATTGTTACCTGAATAGTTCTCCCAGTTAATGACAGGGTAGTTTGAATCACCCAGTATGATGGTTTCTGGTTGTATCTCAATAATTCCAGTATGTTTAGTAAGGTGTAGTGAGGATCTTGGGCCATGGTGGGGATCTGTAACAAGCTACAATTTGGACTGCAGTCTTACCTAGTGCTAGTGCTAGTTGCACCCGGATATATTCAGATGCATTGTGTTGGGAACCAACCTGGATGTGTGAATAACCTTGTTGAATATGGACACTCCTCCTCCTGTAGTGTTGTGGTCTTGTTTTGGTGGCCGAAATGTGTGGTAAGAGTTGTAGCCTGGTATTGCAGGGGTACTCTCTGGAGCATTGAACCACATCTCAGTTACTGGACAGATACCAAGGTTTTCCATTTGTAGGTGCGTCTTGAGAGAGTACATATTAGGATAAGACTTCATGCTTTGAGTAGCATTACCTTCAGTTTTGCATGCTTGTATCTGTTATGTTGGTGGCTTTGTCCTTTGAACCTTGCCTAGAAGAGGCACTATGAGGGTGGTACAAGCATTAGCCAGTAACCTGAATCCCAGGGGCAACAGGTGCAAACCATCTCTGGCAAGGCATCGTGATTTGTTAATCATGTCATCCCAGACAGACAGATACTGGATCCCCTTTGAATTACATCAGAAGCTTAGCCAATTGTTGAAGTCATTGCTGTGTATATGTATATATGTACGTGGATATCTATATGCCCATATATGTATGTGAATATGTATATGTGTATATATCTATATATATATATATATATATATATGTGGATAAATATGTACACATATATGTTTACCATATGTCCAGAACATGGAGTGGAATCCTACCTCAACACAAATAGTCCCAACCGTTTAGTGCAAGGGGATGTCATGGATGTATTGCAGGTATATATGTAGACTGTTGTTGCTGTAATAGGGGTTATCTTAACAGACATGTTGGGCGTGGGAGGTCACATCTGCTGTAGACATGTGTGCCATTGCCTATGAACAGACATCCTAAGGACATCATAGTACAGTACCACTGCTAGTACAGTAATGATCCTGTGGACTACATCAGGGATATGACCAATATATGTGGACAGTCTGACACTCTGTGGGCAGTCCTAAAGTGTACACATGTTCCCTTCATGCATGACATATGGACCATGCCTCACAATGGGGATGTGACTAGCCATGTACATGGGTATATCACGACAATACTGGACTACATATCCCCACACAGTTTATGCTAGCACACACGCCAGTCAGCCCTGACACATAATACCTGGTGGTGCAGAGGTCACATGGCCACATACTACCCAGTAGATACTGACATACATCTGTACAGCACACCACTACTTTGTCAGAAATAGACAACAGTTATGGTGGCCTGGCAGCAGTATGTCTTGAAAATAAATGGACATATCACAATGGGTAATTACACTAGGCGGCTAGGCATGTCACTAAGCACTGTGCAAACTACAGGCAGACTGCCCAAACACTGGACTATATTTTGTATGGGGGAATACACATGTACCTGCGATTATAGTGGGTTCCACACACAGGTCACAGCAGAGTGTTGCAGACACCTGTGCGAGTGCATACCCACATCCAATGTCAACCCAGCCACAGCCACATGTGATACACAAGCTTAATATGACACTATAATGACTGTCTGTTAAACACCATCCTCATATGTGCCACTCACACAGTAACCCTACATACACTGGTCATGGAACAGTGTGGTCCAATGGCTGTCTGTGGTATGGGACACATGTGTGTCTGGCCGTACAGACATGTGAGCCAGTAGGGTACCATACACTGGAGCAGCATGTAACATTAGATAGAACAGGAGCATTAGCAATGGCATCTACCCCAGTCTGTGCACAGTCCAAGGTATGTATGCGCAATACACATACTGTCATCAATAATCCTAACTTGGGGTTCTGCAACCTGTGGCTCTGGAGCCACATGTGGCTCTTACAACCTGCTGTAGTTGCTCCCTGTACCTCTGAGGATTAATGGCCACTCTACTGCACCGCATACGCACACACACACACACACACACACACACACACACACACACACACACACACACACACACACACACACACACACACACACACACACACATCAAGCAATCCCAACATACGAACACAATTATGGACATACGTCAGGTATTGTTCTTATACACTTAGTCCTTCTATATTTAGTATAACTATATGTGTAACCTTATATGCTTTGTTATCTTCATTTTAAGGGTCAAATAGCTGTTGTGGCTCCCAATTACTTTCATTTGGTGGGGGAGGGATCATACATGGCTCTCTGGATAGTGAAGGTTGCAGACCCCTGCCCTACATACACAGACCACAGTACTGCACACACAACCCCAGAATGTCTAAGTAATGTCCTCAGAAACACCACTACTATACACAGTATGTCCAGCAGTCTGTTATCTGACTGGCTTGTTATCGGGTATGATGTCAATGAATAATGGTGTACAGAACATATGCACCATATATATATGTGGGATTCATCTGCACAACACGTGTGTCCCGCTGCAGTCTGGACGTCAGTGTATGTAACAGTGTTATATGCCCCTGTAAGTCAGTCTATGGGGTGGGGTATTTACAATAACTATCCAAGGGTGTTACAACATGTGAGGTATACCAGTATTCAGCTGGCTTAAGGTATACGGATGTGCATTACCATACATTTCACCTTGTGAACATTGCTGGCCTACTGCTTACTACTATATGGACTATTCTGTTTGTCAGTGTGATTGTGATGATTGCAGGTATGCATTGTTGTGTAACAGATACCTCCCATTGTGTCAAACTAGGTATTTTCCCCTTAGGGGTTGTGTACACAGTGTATTTAGAGGCTGCTGGGCTGTACATCTCCATTACTTACTGTTGAATGATTTTTATCTTGTGGCTCAGTCTGCCTTTCCTGTTGTACTACCTGACACCTTGGCGTGGATACCAACATATGTTATGCTTTCGGATTAATGTATTAAATGATCTGTTTGAGAGCTGCATTCATCTGTTTGTATGTATTTCAAAGTCTACACAGCTATATGATGTAGCATATACCACTGTAATAGTGCACAAATATACCTTTAAAATGTATGCAAACCTGTGTGTGGTGTTACATCCTTTGACTTCTCTGTAGGTATATGTTTCAGGCAATAATGTCATTTGTATGGGTGACTCATACACTATCCATCTGATGAGGTTGCAACTGTAGGGATACTGGCTGTTCAGTGTAGTATGCACCCACTAATTATGTATTATCCTATACTTCTGTGTGTGTATGTGTAGTTACACACACACACACACACACACACACACACACACACACACACACACACACACATATATATATATATATATATATATATATATATATATATATATATACATACATATATATATATATATATATATATGGGATCCGTACAGATGCTTGACTGCATCTTACACCGAATCCCAATTTGGTGAGCATACTTGTGTGAGAATATTAAAGTAGGGGAGTGTGGGGGGCACAGGGGGGCTTGCTCCCCTGTGTTCAAGTAGATTTTGTGTGTGTGTTTTTTTTAACATACTTTAATGAAAGAGCTTTTTCGATGAAAGCGCTTTCGTTAAAGTGTGTTCTTTTGTAATGGATTCGGGCTTTTGATCTTTTGATCAAAAGTCCTAGATCCATATATATATATATCTATATATATATATATATATATATATATATATATATATATATATATATAAATACATACATATATATATATATATATATATATATATATATATATATATATATATATATATATAGACAAAGTGATTTACCACTAAGCCATAACAAATACATATAAATCTGATGTTTTCAGAAACATATCAACCAGCCCAGTCATGCTACAGTACAGAGAATGTAACCAACATCTAGATGTATGTGTGTGTGTAAATATATTAATACCTAAACAGATACAACATATCTATAAATGTATATATACATATATATATATATATATATATATATATATATATAAATATATACATATATATATATATAAATATATATGAACATTTATACATGCAAATGCCTACATCAGCACATACATATGTCTACACTTATTTGTTGACATATGCACAGCAAGGTACATATATGTACACACATATATAGCTATGTAGGTATATACAGACATAGTCATACTTATGTAAGCTGATATATATATCTATATAGGTATATGTGGCCATACATGTGTAGATAGCAACAGTAGATTAACAAAAAAAAATATGTCCACATGCACCGTTAATGGGGTTGAGTGACCCCAAACAATATACGACTTGTATGAATAGGCATACCCCCCAGCCAAACATGTCTGTTCTGCAGTACACTACCAAATGTTGCAGATCCCATAACCAGGACCTGTCATGACATGGGCACAAGATGTTAACAGTACTACATCCCACCTGTATGATGTCAGGCTTGTATTGGTAACATATCATGTAGTACAGTCTGGCTCCCATAGGAAATGTAAAATGTGGAAGCTATCAACATCCCCAGGATACATATGCACAGACACATATATGCAGATACAGCTATATATATATATATATATATATATATATATATATATATATATATTTACATATATATATTTACATATATATAGACATACATGTGACTACACATTCACACACAGAGATATGCACAGTAAGATACATATGCAGGAGGTGCACAAAATATGGAACAGCCACTATGCCTACAGTTCACACCTGAACAACTGGACACTGTATGGGCCACTCATACAAATGACAATCATTGCCTGCAACATATACCCACCGAGAGGTCATAGGAAAAAACACCACACACAGGTTTGCAGGAATGGAAAACCTTTATTTGTGTACTAGTACAGTTCTATATGCTATTGCTACTGTAACTGGGATTGTCTTCATAGATAAGGTGTGTGTGTGTGTGTGTGTGTGGGGAGTCACATCTGCTTTCCACATGTGTGCCATTGGCTACTGACCGACATCCTAAGGACATCATAGTAAAGTACAGATGTTAGCACGTATTGCCCCTGTTGACTGCAGCAGAGATATTGGCCAATATGTGTGGACATTCTGACACACTCTGTACAGTCTAGAGGTATACACAGAACCCTTTAGTGCAAAACATGTGTACCATGCCTGACAACAAGGATGTTAACAGCCATATAGATGGGTATAACACATAATAACTCGTATACATATGCCACCATAGGTTATGCATTCACACACACCTGTCTGGCCTGACACGTATTACCTGCTGGTACAGGGGTGCCATGGCCACATACTACCCACTAGATATTGACATACATCTGTACAGCAAAGCAATGCTCTGTCTGACATACATGACTGTTAAGGGAGGCCCCGCAGCAGTACATCTG
This sequence comes from Protopterus annectens, assembly GCF_019279795.1. Taxonomy (NCBI): domain Eukaryota; kingdom Metazoa; phylum Chordata; order Ceratodontiformes; family Protopteridae; genus Protopterus; species Protopterus annectens. The sequence continues at coordinate 234,496,997 of NC_056734.1, read as the reverse complement.
GCAAATATCTGCACATGACATCTCAATGGGTATGTACACTAAGCTGCTAGGCATGTAACAATGCACTGTGCAGGCTACAGGCAGACTGGCTCAATACTGGCCTACATTTCCTATGAGGGAATGCACATGTACCTGCATATATAGCAGGCTGTACAGGCATGTCACAGCACAGGGTAAGATACACCTGTGTGAAAGTGCATAACCACAATCAATGAGAACAGAGCCACAGCCACATATGGCAAGCTAGTATAATATTACAGTATATGGACTATCTGTTCAACACCATCCTCATATGTGCCACTCAGACACTAACCCTACATATACTGGGCTGCTACACAGTTTGGTCTGATGGCTAACTGTGGTATGGGACATGTGTGTGGATGGCCCTACAAACATGTAAGCCATTACGGTAACATACAGTGGAGCAGCATGTAACATCAGATAGGACGGGACCTAGGACAATGACAACTACCACACTCTGTACACAGGTCAAGGTACATATTAACAATACACACACTGTCGACATTAACCATAAGTACACAGACCTCAGTACTGTACAAACAACCACAGTATGTCTAGGTTATGTCATCGAATATAACCCCTACTGTACATAACATGTGTAGCAGTCTGATATCTCACTGGCTTATTATCAGATATGATGACACTAATTATGGTGTACAGCACATATGCACCTCTTCATGCACAACATATGTGCAAAGGTTGACAGAGCTGGGGCTGGAAGCACATACACAGGGCCAATATTGACATGTTGCTGTGATAACCTCATGCATTTACTGTTGTAACAGGGTTTCTTGCAACATATGTCCTATGAGGGATATGAAGTCAATAACTATCACAGCTTTCACCATCTACAGACTGCAATCCTCACACTACCATCTGCAGTCCACAGATAGATGCCCCGTGGGTAACACATGAAACCAAAGGCACAGTACACTGTCCAGTCTGCAGATGACCCTGCAGATGGGGATTCCTCATAAACATAGAACTGACATGGCAGGTATTGAGACATGTAGGACAACCATATCCACACACACACACTGTTAAACCAACATTACTCCAAATGCAGTATAGCAGCACTTACATTATGTAGTCAGGTCAGGCACATTCCCCTCCTGTTTGTTGTCCTGTTTCCCCAATGTATGTTGTTAGAGGTAAATCCCCAATCCATCTGAGATGCTGTTTGCCAAACAACAGATCTAGTTCCTGGTGACAGTGAATGAAAAGGGCCAACACCAACATGATGTTCCTAGATATTGGAGTGTGTTTCCATACAACTGGCTATGGGAATGTTAACACAGCTGTTCCACATGCAATCAGCTATGGGGGGGCTGCAATTCCTGCAGAGGCCATCAGCTGATCATGCGCATCACTTAAATACACATGCTGCTGCCAAAGTAAAGCAGGTGTAGGTCTCTACAGCCACCAGAGAGGGAGTGGCAGAGCAGACAGAGGCATAAACAAGTCAGGGAGGGGTGGGAGCATAAAACCAAAGCATGTTTGTGTCACACACCTACCAGCACAGGGTATCAAACCCCTGATGACTATTGTAGTGCTATCACAGTTCTATGCAGTTATTGGATGCACCACATGGGTTGCCTGTGGTGGAGCCCTCAGAACATATATGTGATGATGAGTGACATCTGCAACAGGGATACTGTAGCTATACGGTCGGTGACGTACACATGCCTGTCCACCTGAACAGGTGCCACCATCAACACAGCCACAATCTCACAGGGACACACACACATTGACACACTTGGCAGGGCCAGGATTAAAACTCATCAGTAGTGGGATTGCCACAACACATCACTGTGCAGGTATCACATGCACCACATGCGTCATACGGAGGTTGTATGGGCAAAGGGTATGGTGAGGTGTCTGACATCAGACATCATGCTTCAGTATGCCAATGGGGGTTTTAGTGAGTGTGGATGTGAACATACGCACCATACAACACACACACACACAAACACACAGGGTGCCAGTACTGACATACATGGGTGCATGTCTGCACAGGTGTGTGGTGGTCGACTGTGCCAGATGGCTATACAAGGCTAGGCAATGGATATAGCCTGGCATCAAGCCAAATGACAATGGTCTGCAATGTGGCTCAGGGCTGGGGTTTTTGCATTTGCCAACACAGGTGTGTTTGTATCCCCCATCCAGTCACCTGAGTGACTATTGTGTGTGGCCAATGCTGTACATTGCTTGCCATGTATGCGTTCCTTAGTCCATGACATGGCCGGTGTCTGGAATGTGCACACCTCTCATATGCATGTACAGTGACATGTGGAACTGTACCTGGGGTGTCTGGCCCATGTTGTGAACACAGATTATCATCAGATGTGCCAGTCTTGCCCACCTGTGGTGGGAACTGGTAATGGGCAGCAGGTTTACCCTGCACCTACATTGATAGCATGCTAATGGCATTCCCTGGGGTTAGTGGCATCTGTCCATACAGGGCATGTTATCAGGCATAGTATGTCCTTTGTGGGTCACATGTGATGGCACCACAGGTGTTGCAGGTGTCCATTGGGGAACATGGAGAAGGTGCACTGTCTGCATGTATGTGCATATTGGACAGATGGACAGGGTGCCATGCCCTCTGTAGCCCACTGCTATCACTCCATAGTTACTATCAGTGGCCACTATGCAGTGTACTACCCACATATTGGATGTTGCCTAGGCATGTGTGCATGTATGAGACATGGGTTGAGAGTGTGCTCTGGGTAATACTGGGGTTGCTAACTGTGATTGCCAGGCCTTGATGTCACATGTATAGGTATGGCTTTGCACCCCAGCCTCCCAGCTATTTCACATCTGCTATCCCTGTACGGTGGACATTGCAATATATAGTAGGGCCGTCATATAAGAATTCTGCAAAAGCCGATCCACATTGGCCACAAGTGTCACACATTCACAACCACCGCCACACAGAATATGAATTACAAACACACATGCACACCTGTCATGTCTGGGAGTAAAACCCCTATCTAACTAGTTTATTATACTACAGCACTACGCAGTTATAGTACGCGCCACAGAGACTACTCGAGTACTTTTTCCCCAAAGGTGTATATCACATTGGATGACATCAGCAGGATTGCCAAATTAGGACATTCTAATTGTAGTGAGTGTGACTAGCCTAAAATACATTGCTCCCTACAGAGACAGTGACACACAATACATCTACAACCAACATGCATGGGTATAGAACCCCTAACAGGGGTCTATATTACACTACAGCATGGAACTGTTTTAGGATGCACCACAGGGATTACTGCAGAACTGTTTTCCCCAAAGGTGTATTTCACAAAGAATGACATCAGCAGGATTGCCAAAGTAGGACATTCGAACTGTAGTGAGTGTGACTAGCCTAAGATGCATTGCTCCCTACACAGACAGTGACACACACAAAACATTCACAACAGACATGTGTGGGTATAGAACCCCTAACAGAGGTCTATATCACACTACAGCATGGAGCTGTTATAGGATGCACCACAGGGATTACTGGAGAACTTCTTCCCCAAAGGTGTATTTCACAATGAATGACATCAACAGGATTGCCAATGTTGGACATTCGAATTGTAGAGATTGTGACTAACCTATAATGCATTGCTCCATACACAGACATTGAAACACACACAAAACATCCAGAACTGCCATGGGTGAGGTCAGAACCCTACCACAGTTCTAAATCACACTACAGCAGTACGCAGGTATGGCATGCGCTACAGAGATTGCTGTGCTGCACCCTTCCCAGAGGTGTATTTCTAGGTGGGTGACATCAGCAGCCTTGCCAAAGTTGAGCATATGAATTGTAGGGAGTGTGAATACCCTAAAAAGCATTGTTCTCTACACAGACATACAGACACACACACTTGCCATGTCTGGGAGTAGAACACCTACCTAACTACTTTATCACACTACAGCAGTACACAGTTACAGGATGTGCTACAGAGATTACTGGGCTACAGCCTTCCCAGAGGTGTATTTCTAGGTGGATGACATCAGCAGCCTTGCCAAAGTTGAGTATATGAATTTTAGGGAGTGTGAGTACACTAAAAAGCATTGTTCTCTACACAGACACAAACACACACTTGCTATGTCTGGGATTAGAACACCTACCTAACTACTTTATCACACTACAGCAGTATGCAGTTACAGGACATACTACAGAGATTACTGAGCTGCAACCTTCCCAGAGGTGTATTTCTAGGTGGATGACATCAGCAGCCTTGCCAAAGTTAAGCATTTGAATTGTTGGTAGTGTGACTACCCTAAAAAGCATTGCTCTCTACACAGTCTGACATGCACACAAACTAACACTCACAGTTGCCAAGTTTGGGATTAGAACTCTTACCTAACTAGTTTATCACACTACAGCACTACACAGTTATGGGATGTGCCACAGAGATTTCTGGGCTACAACTCTCCCAAAGGTGTATTTCACATTGGATGACCTCAGTAGGCTTGTCATAGTAGGGCTATGGGAAGGGCAGTGTGTGTGCATGGGCCATAACCCATTCAACTAGGGGTTGACACACCACATGCAGGCACACACAGGGTCATATTTCACAGGTACATGTATATGGCTGCTAGATGAATCCTTCCTTGTATAGTCATGTTGCACAGCTGGCACGTGCACCACATAGTCTGTCATGCTGACAGATACTGGTGGCTAGTATCTGCAGTGAGTGACATCTGCACCTCATGTGCTTGGGGCCCTTTGGCTGTGTGCTGGGTGGGACAGGCCTAGATGGCTCCTTGTCATAGTCACCCTCTTTCATACATCTAAGTTCTTCTACCTTTGGCTTATTATAGTGTGTTGTCCTTACATATATGTCTGTATTCCTATCCACTGTATGTGCAAGGCATGAGTGGTGCACACTGACAAGTGTCTGCACTAACAACTGCTACTGCCATATATGTCTGGTCTACTGGTCTACTGGTGTTTTCAGACATGGCTTTCATGTGTTTAAGTGTGTGAGCATGCCCAGTATGGCTGTCTGTATTGCATGTGTGGATCGAGTCCAGGTAGTTTGTACTGCAGTGCTGACCTTTGTGTTGTACACCGACAGGTAGCATACTGTCTCTGCAGGGTATCCATCGATCATTTCTCATTGACTGTTACTACATTTCTGCATACAATGGGGGGCACACCTGACTGTTTCTACATTTCTACACAGGATTGGGGGGCACAACTGACTGTTACTATATTTCGACATAGGATGGGGGGGCACACCTGACTATTTCTACAGTTCTACACAGGATTGAGGGGCGCACACCTGACTGTTAGTATATTTCTACGTAGGATGGGGAGGCATGCCTGACACTTGTACACATTTGCTGGGACTGTACTGGTGTGTCGGGTACTCCATTTCAGTCTGTAGTCTTACGTATCGTGCTGGCTAGAGGCATACCAGTGTACTACAGATCTTAGCTTTTAATTACCTATATATTGGTTTCTGACATCCTACACTTCAGAACTGACATCCCACTGCCTGAGCTGCTGTAGTCTGTCTGTGTAGGCCTGGGGGTGAGGTTACCCACAGGCCTCATTCAGAGGCCATAACACAGCCTTTGTTTGTGTTTGTCTACACCTGTCCTGCTGGCTGTGACTGTTGTTGGTTAAGTGACCCCCCCCCCCAACTGGCATGTGTAAGTCACTTACCTTGTGGGTGTCCCAGTATTGAGGGTGGTGTATTTCACATTGGATGACCTCAGCAGGCTTGTCATAGTAGGGCTGCCTATGTCGGATGCACACAGTACACTCTCTACACATGTTTAGGCACAGGTAGTATAATGTTTGGCATCCCTTTTACTGTATGTGAGAGTTGGAGAGAGGTGTTATTCCCTGGGTTCCTCCTGTGTCAGTGTATGTGCTATGCATTGACTCTTTGCCAAGGCCATGGCATACTGGGCATGCCTCCTTCTGCCTACTGGGGCAGGCTCAGGTTGTTCTTCCTCCAAGTCACTCTGTGCCTGTGCAGGCCTTGGCAATGGTGGGGGGCTGTGTGGCCCTGCCCTGTGCTGTTCCTGCTGCAGCTGTTTCTATAGGATCATATTGTGTAGCATGGTACATACAAGGACAATTTGGGTACATGTAGCTGGTGAGTACTGCAAGGCTCCACCGAAGGTGTCCAGGCACTGAAACCATGACTTGAGCATCCCAAACACACGCTCTACTATAATTCTGGTCTGTGTGTGTGCCTCATTATTGAGTTCTTGTTCGGGTGTGTTTGCATTTCAGATGGGTGTCATCAGCCATTTCTCAAGTGCATATCCAGCATCCCCCACTAGGTGACAGTGAGGTATGCCCCCATTGGCAAATTTCTAGTACAGCTGTGTCAGATGCCAGAAGTGGGAATTGTGATAGCTTCCAGGGCAGCCAGCACACACATTCATTATTATGCCCTGGGCATCGCACACGACCTGGCAGTTGATGGAGGGGAAGCCCTTGCAGTTGATGTAGACCCTACCCCGCTCACTTGGTGGTGCTTTGATGCAGATGTGCGTGCAGTCTGTGGCACCCACTACCTCAGGGTATTCTGCTATTTGGTGGAACAGTTGCATATTGCTGGCCAATACCTCACGGGTGTTGAGTAAATATATGTGCTCTCCAACATGTGCTGACATGGCATCCAGGAGCTGGTGGAGTATCCCGGATGCTGATGCCTGTGAAATCCCCATCATATCCCCAGTTGGCCTTTGGAAGGTACCTGTAGCTAGTATTCTTAGGCCTACACATAACTTGGTATCCACTGGGGTAGTTTCCCCTCTATTAGTTCTGTGTGTGAGGTGTGGCTGGCACAGCTCAACAATTTGCTGTAGGAGGTCCCTGTCCAACCTATAGTGCTCCACTATCTCCAGCTCATGTAGCCCCTGGTAGGTTAATCTGGGTCTGTACACTCTTTTCAGTCTCCTCACTGTGGGTTGATTGACAGCATTGACATTCTCGCCACCCTCAGCCTCTTCCACAAGTTGTATGATAGCTATTGCAGCCCCTATCATTTTCTGCTATGTTAAAAGTTCCCCACTTGTTTGCACCAGTGGTGTAGAGAAAGGGAAAAACCAGAGGGGAAGGTGTTTGCTTAGTTTATAGTGGTGGTCTGGGCTGGGCTGGTCTGCTGCCTGTGTAATTGGCTGGTTCTGATACACTTCACCTGCCAGCTAAGCTAGTTCTCCTTGATTACCTCCCTACTGCTGTTTTCCCTTCCCATTGCCTTCCTGTTTAAGCCCATGTGTGCACCACACAAACAGAGTGCTCAGATGTGCACACTGCTACTATTTCCTGGTTTAACTTCTTTTTTCTTCCTGTAAAACCTGGTGCGCTGTGTGCACACCCACTTAGGCTTTGTAAAGAGTGGTAGGCAAGTTTAGACACACCCCCTAGTTTACCTGTGTTAAGCTAGGAGCAAACCCAAGCCACAGGGATCCAATCCACTTACAGTATGCCTGACACCCCCCCTGATATCACTTAGTTCCTAGGCTTACACCAAGCTATTCCTGATCTTACACTGTTGGGACCTGACTCACCTGCTGGGGAAAACTGGGATTCACTATCATTCCCCTCATTTGCATAGGATTGCCTGCTGATGCATAGTTACTTGTCTCACACTGAGCCTCCCCCCTTAGCAACCACTACTCACTGGCCATGTTGTCTTCTGCCTGCCATTGACCTGCATGGCAGAATACTGATTTTAGTTAGAATGCTTAATTTAGGTTTATTTTGTTATTTCCCTGATCCTCTTTGCGCGCCACTGCCCTTTACTTAAACAGCTGAGATTGGCTAAAAAAAATTAAAAGTTGATTTTTTTATTTTTTGTTTTGTTTGCAATGCCAATGGCCTTATACCTGGCCATTGGCATGCTTCCCTAATGATATGCAGCCTTTATTTGAAGCTGTCACAGCTCCATTTTGGATTTTGCATCAATGTACTTGGTTACTAACCGAGTACATTTCTGGAGATTGCACTAGTCCTGCACGGACAGTCACATGGTTCCTGGATTGCAAAATCACCTAATTTGCATGAATTTCTCCTGCAAATGTGGTGATTTGCATACAAGGGCTTAGTCCGTGCAGGATTAGTGCAGGAGATCTTGTACATGCCCATGCAGGCTGTTCCTGGGTTGCACAGCAGACATATTGCCTGCTAGAGCTCCTGCACTGATCCTGCACACCGGGGGTAATTCTGCACTCAATGAATGTCTGGTTACAAATATTTTCCACTCAGTTCACACCTGTGACCAAAGAAGTGGTACATCCATTTTGTGTAAGTCAATCCTTTAAAGCAGAGTTATAGAATGAAATTGTAGCAGTAAAGATCATTTCTACAGAGCTGGAACCCAGAGTGATGTAAATGCCTTCTGCACGGCTGTTAATATTAGTGCAGTAAACATGGCTCCATATGTTTAGACTTCTGTGTATAGAAGATATTTTTAAAACTGTGTTATTTCTAAAGGCTGCAAAACCAGCTTTTCTTTTTACACAGAAAAGTGTTTGCATACATAAAGTTGCATGCAAACACTTTTTTTTGTGAAAAGAAAAAACTCATTTTGCAGCTTTAGACATGATTTTTAATGTACTTCACAAACAGATTCCAATAAACAGAACAAAATGACAACTTTGCAACATATTTTACCTCCTCCATTTAATATCAAGACCATGACTACTTCCTTGTTATACTTATACCCTTCCTGATAATAGAAAGTACTTTTCTACTCCATGACCTAAATTATCCTACTGTTGATCAGAGAATTTTTGCTTTGACCATTAATTAAAGGCACAAACTACTAGACTTCATAAATGTTAACAAATTTCAAACAAACTGAAACATACCAACAAGGGGAAAATGTATTATACATTGTCCTGACAAACATCCCTGCCAGTAGAGTCAGGCTACATAAGCGCCCCACACCCTTTCACTCTGAGCACAGTGCCATGATTCTCCTTCTATATAACAAACCTAACCTAAGAAAAAAAAAATACCATAACTAAGGTATCACTTGTCCAGTCAGGATAAAGTAGATTAGTCTTTGTGGGTTCTGTTCAAGCAGCTTTATTATGTACAAACACATTAGGATTGAGGCTTATCAACTTTAATTTAGATAAACTTATAAACAAACTAGCTATTACACTCATACATGCTCACTCTCTGGCTGCACTCTCAAATGGCACTGAAGCTAGCAAGTGCTTGCTATTTATATGCACATGCCAACCTTGAAATGCTTCTTAAAGATACAACACACACACACACACACACACACACACACACACACACACACACACACACACACACACACACACACACACATTATTCTACATCCTCCCTCTTTGAAAAATAAGTCATGCAATATTGATGACACTAATTGACATGCAATCAATACAAATAATTTTTTGTCATGCAATTATACAGAACTAAATACATATAGACAATTATTTATGTCCAGGTTGCTGTTTATTTCATGCTATGTCTGGATATATGACCAAATCATGTGACATAGAAATTAGTCTTTACTGAATGTTCAACCTTAGGGACATCAGGAACATCATCAGGAATGGAAGTAGAGGTTAAGACACTTTCTGCAACAAGAACACTGTCTGGATTGCTTTGAGATCTAGAGTCTGTATCACAGGAACAATGCTGTGATATTGATTCTGGTACAGGAAGAAGATGTCTGCAATTTCTCCTGTACTCCACACCCTTAGATTCTACGAAGTAGGATCTTGGCTCGGTAAATATACCTGTTACTTGTCCCAATCTGGTCGAACCCTTCCACCGTTTGTATGCTCACTGTCTCTTCTTCTTTCAATGGATGAAGAAATCTGCTCAATTTATCATAGCTGGACTTGTGGAAAGAATGCTTTCTGAACAATTGGGCTCTAATTGTTCTGTTGTTCTTAGCTTTAGGCCTCAACAAACTGGAACTATTAGGCAATGTAGTTCTGGTTTGCCTAGATAGAAGTCGCTGAGCAGGCAGTCCAAGCATATTGTAAGAGAGCATGTTTCTGAGATTGAATAAGTTCTAAAAGACATCGGTATTATCACACTTTGACTTCTCTAGTAATTGCTTCACACTCTGTACTGCACATTCAGCTAGTCCATTTAACTGCAGGTATTCTGGACTACTAGTAACATGTACAAAGTCCCATTCTTTTGCAAACTTCTGAAACAACTGACTGGTAAATTGGGTACCATTGTCAGAAATAACTTTGTGTGGATTACCATGGACTGAGAAATGATATTTCAACTTGGTGATAAGATTAGTGGACATTATGTTAGGAAGTAAATCAATCTCAATCCAGTTTGAATAAGATTCTACCAACACTAAGTAATGTTGATTGTTCCACTCAAATATATCAGTGACTACTGTTGACCAAGGTAGCTCAGGAATGTGACTTAGCTGAAGTCGTTCTTTTTGCAAATGTGGTTTAGTACTATTGCATACTGAACAAGAAGAAAGTACTTTATCAATGTCTTTTACTAGAAAAAGTCAAAATACTAGTTCTCTCACCCTTCTTTTGGTAGTTTGGAACTTGGGTGACCGTGATGCAAAATCTGGATAGAGTCATGTTGTAAGAAAGCAGGAACAACAATTTTAGGACCTTTGAAAATAATGCCATCTTCCATCAACATCTCATCTCTGTAAGGAAAATACATTTGCACTTCAGGTGGTACACTAGATTGCTTTGACAGCCATCCAATGACAATCTAGTGGTTGAAGTTTTGCAAAATTGGATCAGTCTTTGTATGATACCTCAGCTCGTCAATTCTTGTGGTAGAAAAATTGCACACAACCATGACATCAAAGTCAAAATTTTCTGCATGAAGCTGCTCCATTGTATTTCTGGGTGATCTGGATAAGGTATTAACCAGATAAAGAAGTTTGCCTTTTGTTTAGACCATTTTGAAGTCGTACTTTTGCCATTTGAGCATCATTCCTTGTAATCTTGCTGGAACAGAATGCATAGGGTTCCTAAAATAGTAACTAGAGCTTGGTGATCAGTTTCAATCTGAATAGCTCGACTATAGATATAATCATGAAACTTTGAACATGCGCATACTATTGCCAAAAGTTCTTTCTCAATTTGAGCATGTTGCATTTCAGTTTGGGTAAGAGTTCTAAATGCATAGACTACTGGTCTGCTTTCTTGAAGAATAACTGTGCCAAGACCAAATTATGAAGCCCCATAGAAAACAGTTACTGTTTTATTGACATCATAGTATCTTAATGTAGGTGGGGTGGCAATTTTCTGCTTCAGGTCTTGAACTGCTTTCTGGTACTGTTCCAACAAAGACCATATACTATTTTTCTGCATCGGCTCTCTCAAAGGTGCTGTCAACTCACTGAAGTCTGGTAAAAACATGCCTAACTAGTTGACCACACTAAGAAAACGTTGTAGAGTCTGAACATTATCGGGTGCTGGCATCTCAAGAATGGCTGCTTGCTTGGATGCCATCTGGTCAGAAGCCAGTGCTAGTAAATAAATAACCTACATATGTAACTTCTGGTAGTCTAAATTTGCACTTCAAAGGATTGAGCTTTAAGTTCACTTCATGTGCTCTGTCTAGAGCTTTCTTAAGGTTTTGGCCATGCTTTGCTTCACCATTGCCTCCAACCAATAAATCATCTACTATTATGGCACAGGGATAACCTGAATAAATTTGCTCTATTGCACACTGAAAGACTGCATTTACAGAGTTTATTCCAAATGCAATCCTGAGGAATCTATATCTGCCAAATGTGGTACTGAAAGCAGTCAGTAATGAGGATTTGCGATCAAGCATCACTTGCCAAAATGAACTTTTTGCATCCAAGACAGAAAAAAACAGTGGCATTTGGTATTAGGGCTGCGACTTCCTTGACTCTATGCATTGGATGATGTGGTCTCTTTAATGCTTTGTTCAAATCTCTTGAGTCAATACATATTCTGATTTTGTCTGAGTTTCTCTTGTGGGCTGCTGCCATGGACGACACCCATTCTGTTGGTTCTGTAATTGGACAGATTACACCTTGCTGCACCATTTTATCCATCTGAGTTTTATCTTTATCCTGCACAGCTATCAAAACTTTTCTTGCTACTCTGACCAATGGACTGGCCTCTGGGTCTAACTTCATAGAATACACAACTGGGGAGTTTGCCCAACTTGTCATTGAAAACATCAGCATACTCTTAGAAAACACCTTCAGTAAAATTGGAACTAGGATATGTGATTATATAATGAACTTCTTTGGCAAAAGAAAGCAAATTCACTCTCAAACTGTCTCTGAGACCCAGTAATGATTGCACAGGTCTTCGGACTACATAGAATAACAAGCTGTAACAATTCCTAGCCAAATAACATGAAAGCACTACTGCACCTTCGGTTTGAACTTCTTCACCTCCATAAGCAACAAGTTTCATGCAACTAGCCACATTGAGTTGTTCATTAGTTCTCACCTTAGCAAATGTGTCAACTAACATAATATTACACTTTGAGCCAGTGTCTAGTTTGAGCTCAGTGGATTTACCATTGATCTGGACACTACAAAACACTTCATTCTTTGCCAACAAATTTTCTGTATCAACCTTTGCACCAATTGCTGATATACCATCTACATAGAAAATAGAATTGCAGCTCTCTAAATGATCAACTTGCTTTTTTGAGTGACCTTTCTTTGTAATTGTGTGAGGTTTACTTGATTTGCAAAACTTTTGAAAATGGTTCCATTTTTTTCACTTATGGCATTGCTGACCAAATGTTAAGCATTTTTCTCTTTTAGACTCATGATCGGCACCACAATTGCAACAGTTAACAATAAAGCATGATTTCGGTTTTGATGACTCACCCTTGTGCACTGAGCATGTCCTTTTCTTAGAACTTGCTGCAAAACTACCGGTTTTACCTGGGGAGCCTGCAGGGGTGGCAGGTATCATGTGCTTAGGCCTGCTTCTGCTAGCCATGTGTTGCATGCTGTCAACATTTGCTCTGGAGCCTGCTGAAACCATGCTGTTATCACTTGCAAGCATACTTGTGTGCCTTTCTGTAACTTCATAGATTTTACAAATCTCAACAGCTTTGCTCAGGTTAAAAATCACTGTCATGAAGGAAAATCTTTCTCACTGCAGCACTAATAATACCACATAAAGCCTGTCCTTTACTAACTCATCTTTTAAGTCACCAGAGTGACACATTTTACCTTTGTTTCTCAGGTCCGTTATATAAGCTGCAAACGTTTCCCCTGGTTTTTGATCTCTTGTGTAAAACAAATGCCTCTCTAATGTAATATTTTTCTAAGGGTTACACATTTCCCTGAACTTGCACTTCAAGCACTCGGGGTATTCCCTTAATTCAGCCTGTACAACAATATAATGTTTTTCACCTTCTGCCTCATATACTGTTGGTGCATACACAAATGAATTCTCTCTTTCAATGAGCTTTGACTCAGATAGGTTTAGCAAAACGAATGCCCTGGTGCATGCATCTTTGTCAGAATAAACTGCTTGTATAAAAACAGCATTCTCTTTCTCAGATATTCTCCAATTCTCTGCAATATTCTGATCAAACACCAATGGTGATGTTTTTTGAAATCTGTCTGCCATATTAACACATACCAGTGAAGGCTTTTGCAAGTAGGCATGAATAAACACACATATACATATGCCAGAAATTTATGCCAGTACTTGCAACTATGCCCAATAGCACAACAAGCCTCTGAATAACTGAACTTTGTGAAATAAGTCTCTTGGGCACTGTAATGCTCTTGAAATCCCTGTACTGTAAGAAATCACCTCTTATGTGTAAGAAACATTTCAAAATAACTGCACTGTGTGAATGAACTGAGCAGAAGAAGCTCAGAGTAAGAAACATTTCAAACTAACTGCACTTTGAAAATAACCAGTACGCAGCACACTGAAACTTTCCCAAAATGGCTGTACTTTGCTAAATAACTCTATACAGTGCAAGAAACACTCTGTAATGACGAGACTTTGTGAATAGACACACCCAGCACAAGAAACTTTTCAAATGGGCTGTATTTTGACTGTACTTTATGAAATAGTTGCACTTTGCACACAAACTCTTTGGAATAAATGTACAGTAATAAGCACACACTGTAAGCACTTCTGCACACTTTGAGATATTTTGAATAACTCTAGTTATGCCCTGAATACAATGCAAAATAGTAATTATGCCAAAACACAGTACTTTGCAAAAAAAATGCAGTCGCCTTGCTCTATTTATGCTTAATGTCCCCTCTTTGCCCTTATCATATTCGTTTTCTTGTTTAATCTCTTTTCATGCCCATTATACTTTTCTTGTGCTTGCTTTACTCTAAACTTGCCCGTTTTACTTTAAACATGCTCGCTTTACTTTGCAAAAAAAAATGCAGTCGCCTTGCTCTATTTATGCTTAATGTCCCCTCTTTGCCCTTATCATATTCGTTTTCTTGTTTAATCTCTTTTCATGCCCATTATACTTTTCTTGTGCTCTCTTTACTCTAAACTTGCCCGTTTTACTTTAAACATGCTCGTTTTACAATTCCAAGGTAATTCTGAACCCCTTATGTGCTTTCCTGATAATTATTTTATCAAATATCTTAATTTTAAATATTTCATTTAATTAATAAACCTTTTGTGCCTCTTGCTTGTTTAATAATGCAGTATGTGCCTTTGTAATGCTCTGTTTTATCTTTTTTATAAAATACATCATTTGTGCAAGTTTTCATTCTGGCCCTTTTCATGCTCGTTTCTCTTCACTGTTAACTCTGCACCTTGTAGCTCCAAAAAGCAGTCTCTGGAATATCGGTTCTGACACAATATTGCTCGTCCAGTCAGGATAAAGTAAACATGTCTTTGTGGGTTCTATTCAAGCAGTTTTATTATGTACAAACACATTAAGATTGAGGCTAACTTTAACTTAGATAAACTTATAAACAAACTAGCTATTACATTAGGATATTTCAAACAGCAGTTATGATGCTCTGTGCAATCACCTTGTGTCAGTCATTTTGGACTGTGTATTATTTTAGTGAATTATGCACAATCCTGTGTAGCACTTTCAGATAACTGCATTGTTAAATTCATCCTTGTAAGGAACTCATATAGTAGAAATCTCTGCAATTAACCTGCATGGTGGAGTTGCAAAAATCAAATATTATCAAACAAAAAAAGGAGCAAACCATGCATTCAAAACCCAAATATAATAAGACAGATGCTAGTACCATCCCAACATAGCTCACTAAAACAATCAAAAACAAGCAACACTTTGAGATAAAACTTAACTTCAAGACAGATGAAAATAATAAGGTCTTCTATAACTACATTCAAAAACGAAGTGGAAGAGACAAGAGTGGAGTTTGCTAGAAAAATAATGTTTCAGTTTACCAGAAGCAACACCTGCTGCTGACACACCAGCATTCAGAACTGGAACAAAATTCAGGACAGATAGGGAAAATCCACTAACCCACCCTTCTTTGCTGCATCATATTTTCCCCAACATTGTATCTGAAATGGTCACATCTGCCCTCAAGTACAATTAGAAGCAGCAGTTCCATGGGATAAGATGAGTTACAAGTAAGCCTAGCTTTTAAACCAAAAATACTTTCAATATAATCTAGTGTATATTCTTCATAAAAAAATAAAGGTTATTGTGGTCCCCGTCCTCAGGGGAGGCCTTCTACAAACACCAGTAATTACATACCAAACAGTTCATAAGCATATTGGGCAACACGCTGGAGAGACTCATCACAGTTGTATAGTGAGTTAAAGAATCATAGTATTTTTTCAGACTGTCTTATGAATCTCCTTTTCTATGACCTAGCATGGTTTTGTTAAAAGTAAGGCTTGTATGCTTAAGCTGCTAAACGTTTTTGAGAGTATGATGACAGGCCTGGATAAAGGTTTGTTTGCTGGTGCTTTTTACCTTGATCTGGTTAAAATATATGGCACTATATCCCATGAAAGAATTATACATTAACTAAGGACGTACATCGTGGTAATGCGGGTACTTATGTCAGCCTCCAGGAACAGGGTTAGGGACCTAATCACAAAATTCCACACAATGACCTGTATGATGACTTCCAAGGAATGGAGGGATAATGGTCAGCTGGTAAAAGGGGGAGAAATAACATAAAAAGGAAGAAATAAACTGAATAGGAGTGGCACAAGATGCTCCCTGTCAGAAGTGGGAGACCCATTATTGAGAGTCCTGACATATCAAAGACTAAACTGCAGTACTTAAAACATAGCAAATTCAAAAGCTCTCCATTACAGATTTAAAGTGCTTCTTGTGGTTATGTGGTTATACTTTACCCCTCCACTTCCCAATGTGGGAATGCACCCCACATCCCTATACACACACACACACACACACACACACACACATATATATATATATATATATATATATATATATATATATGTGTGTGTGTGTGTGTGTGTGTGTGTGTGTGTGTGTGTGTGTGTATATATGGGTTTACTATTAAAAAGGTGATCAGACTATCTATGTCTGAATTGGAAACATCGAACGCCCTAGTTCAACAATTTAAATTACAGAAGAAAAGTGTTGAAGTCACAACAGCAAATACACACTAGCATTCTCTGTTGTGGATTCCACATTTTGAATGCAGATCACACTATACTGGGGATCAGGAAATGTACCCTTTCCCTTACTGTAGTGTGATCTCAGAGTTTGTATACACACACACACACACACATATATATATATATATATATATATATATATATATATATATATATATATAGATCCCTATCACAACACCGACACACCACAAAGCCGACACCCAAAACACGACAACGCACAAAACCGAACACCATAACACCGACACCCAAAACATAAACTACACATTACACACAACTATATATGCACTAACCTTAACCAAAACCCTAACCCTAAGGTCCGACACAACCGCACACTTACCCTACCCGCACCCTAACCCTAACTCACTTAACCCACCCCTAAACCTACAGTCCGTCACTATTGCACACATACCCTACCTGCACCCTAACCCTAACTCACTTAACCCACCCTTAAACATATAGTCCGTCACTATCGCACACTCACCCTACCTGCACCCTAACCCTAACTCACTTAACTCGCCCCTAAAACTACAGTCCTTCACTATCCCACATTTACCTGTCCGCTCCCTAACACTAAATCCCTCACTCTATCGCACACTTACCGAGTCGTGCTCGCACCTTCCCATGTCGGCGTTCCGTCCGTCAGGATCTCACCTTGTCGATCATCTGCATCGTCGGTCTTCTCATCTCCTTCTTTAGAGTGTCGGCCTTCTGGCGTGTCGGTGTACTGAAGAGGACCCATATATATATATATATATATATATATATATATATATATATATGTAGCAGAGGTTGTGGGGGGTACAGGGGGGCTTGTACCCCTGCAAAACATTCACTGCTCATGATAGGAAGTGTGGTATATGATGTCATCTTTCCTGAAATACCTTTTTCGATCATGTTCATGGTTGTAGATGTGATTTCCGATATTTTAGGTCCGAAACATGAACACTCACACATTTCAGGTCCGAGATTTTGATAGTAAACCAAATATATGTATATATGTATATAAACTCATTGTATCTTGGAGAAGGGGGGACTCTGAGCTACTGAAGTGGCATAGTTAGTATTTATTCCCCTTACTTGAATTTAAGTTTTGCAGTTCTGAAAATCACAGAACAACTTTACTCTTTTAGAAGTTTGAGCAGTAGGAGGACCCAGAAGAATGAAGGATAGGCTTGTGGAATGACGAACCAGAAAGAACAGCAGCAGACAGGCAATGTCTTTTGAAGAAGAAAATAAGGAGAACATGTAAGAAGGTGAACTTCTTGGGAATGAAGGAGGCTAAAATGGAGTAGTGAGATGAGTGTCTTCCTCATTTGGGTGGAACGGAGATGGAAGGAAGCTAAGTATCTCTCTCTAGATGTATATATATGCATATATTTATATATAAATATATAGATCTAGATAGATATATAATGACCTGAATATTTATACTGTCATAAAAATGGATACGATTAATTGAAGCGCAAGGAGAAAAGCAATAGTAAAAGAGGATGCATGTGAAGATGAGTTGACTTGGTGATGTGGATGAGTGAGATGTTAGCAGCAATTCAAATGAAGTGCGCAATATTTGGATGAGAAGGCTGTAATGTAAGAAAGAAAGAGATGAAGGGAAGGTCAATAAAGAGAGTGATGAAGAAGTCACCAGAAGCATAGGATTATGGCATGGCCATAATTTGTTTAATAGTTTGGATTGCAGGTAATGATGATTGAAGAAGGGAAAAGGTAAGGGAAAGAGTGAGCAGACAGCAGATGACAACAGCACACCCTTATCCTGCCACCATGATTAGTGTACTACATTGGAGATAAAGTGTCAGACATGAGAAGGAGCAGGAACAGATCCATGATGGATGAGAATTAAGATGATAGAATCAGATAGAATGGAACATAACTTGACTTCAAAAGATCTAAATTCAAGGTAGTTCTAACTCCTGGTTAAAGGGCCTGCTCTGAATCGGACATTAGTAAGTTTATATAAGAAAAACAGGTAGTCTCTCACATCAAAAATGCTTCAAAATCATCCATCAAATTTTATATTGGAATGCTACAGTGTTTTTGTGGATTTCATCCTCATAGGTTCATAGTTTAGTATTAGGGCAATTGCTGCTGTGGGCTAGTTTAGGTTAGGCAATTATCCCATTTGAGAATCTACTGCACCTTGTGCCTGTAAGGTAAACACCTTAACCGTTGTGTCAACCCTCAAACCCCATTGTTAAACGTTGATTACAAAATGTATTATAATGTGTTAACACACAGGTTAGTTTGACTATTTGTAGAATGATTGAGATGTATATAGACCAATAGACAGCAGATAATCACAGCACTGTAGATAAGATAGGAAGAGTTACAAAATATAGTCTCCTATTCATGATACTCGATGTGTATGCTTCATGGCAGACCATGCTATTGAAGCAATATGGTATGTTATTGCATATTCTTCTTTGTTGTTTATTATTGCTTCAACACAGCCAACAACATTCAAACTGAAATACAACTAGTCTCATTCAAAGTAAACATTGTTATTCATGGCTAAATCATCCCAAAAGTGTGTGAATCAGGCTTGATTAAATAACATTCATAGAGAGACAAACCAAATTGATAACTAAGAGTAGACAGAAAAACACTGATAACATATTCTTCCTGGTATATAATTTCCTTTATAACCATTTTGGAATCCACTGTACATTTTGTAATTGTATCTTCTAAAAGGTTTCAATGTGCTTCGTTGATGCCACTTCTGTTGGCGATCTGCTTTCAAAAAGGGTATGTCACCTTAAGTTTTACCACAAAGTGATTATTTGTGCAAGATGGAGATGCACTTTTAAATGTTTTTGTTATTTTTTTCCTCTGTGGTGTGATTGTGTGTGTTGTTATATATAATTTAGTAGTGAGTGGGGCAGAGTCTCCCATATGGGGGGTATATAGGGGCACTTGACCCCCTGCCCCCCCAAAAAAATATATTTTTGTGGGTTCTTTTTTTGTACTCAAGTGACAGTTCTTGGACTTTAATAACTTTCAGAATTCCATCAACTGAAAAAGTGAAGGCCAGATTCATAAAGGTTGCAACAAAGTGTGCACTATGTGTACACTTAGTGTAGTGTAAGCTTCCTAATTGAATAGATGGTGCAAGTATTGTGGTAGGGATATTTTTGAATTCAGAAAGTGTACACAAATAGTGGCCACGTTGTGGTAACCTTTATGAATCCAACCATCTTGATGGAACATAGGTAAGCCTTTCCAAAGATGTTCCACTTTTCAAACTCTTATGATGTCACTTCTGCAACTTGTACATTCTCTAATGTCATCTCTGCATACCTCTCAGCTTTTAAGCATAATAAATCTGAACAAAGCCAAAACTAATAGTGGGACAAATGCCAAAATCGGGAACAAATTTTAAATATTGCTCTTATAAACTTAAAAAAAACTTTCTAGAATAACAGGTTTGTATTAGCATACATTTATTGAAGGATATGAAGTCAAAAATTCAAATGTATATAATTATTTTGTGATTTCAGTCCTCAGTGCTTTACCAGAAAACCACAGAAATTTTGAGGAACAGACTAAAAATATCAGACAAAAGTCTGGACATTCTGCAAAAATCTGCACAGCTGAAAGTTATGTATCCCTACACCATAAAGACAACCAGTTCCTGGCTTTATAGCTTAATATACACTTATCCAACATAATCTACAACAATTTCTTGTACATGAAAACAGTAATCATTTTAAGTGTATTTGTAAGAATATGCTCAACAAAGTAATTCTGTTACAAATATGCAACATAAATAAGGTATAAAATAAATGTTGCTTAAATGCAGAAATACAGTTTAGTAATATGTGATCAGCATCCATACTAAACGAATGTAGCTTGAAAAATAAGGAACTTGCTTAATGGACATGTTTTCTTACAGAATCCGCAAAAATGTAAAAACTGACCTCTTATGTCTGCATTACATTGTCAGTAAGAACAAAAATGTAAAAAGAGGATGTATGTTTTCACATTGCCAGAAAAAAGCTAATCTTAAAGTCTGGAAAACAGGAAAACAATCTGTATCATATGGCATTGTTAAGTAAGAACTTTCTTGGGTGGAGTAAGCTATGGCACCTTGCTGGCTAGGCTTATGTAGGCCCTTGGGCCGATAGCCTAGTACCTACCTATGAACCTATGAACCTATAAGAAAGTTTGAAGTCAGCATTTGCATAAGAACAGATGTTCTCATACAAAGATCAAAATAGAATATATTCATACTGTCAGAAAAGCTGACCTTGTACAAAGAGAACATTGTTAAAAACAATATCATCAAGTCAGCATCTGCAACAGGATGAGCAGTTCTCCAAAATAGAACCAAGAGAAAAACAGGATTTGAATTGCGTGACCAGAACAGTATAAAGAGACTATGGCAGATAACATTGTTAGAGAAACATGTGTAGGAAAACACACTTGTTTCGAGGTAATATTGTATCTCTGACATCATCCATATCAAAAGAAGTAAAGTAGAACAGCACCTGAAGCTGCAACATTAGTCCATGTGGTTTGTTATAAAAAGTTATTTGTTACTGCTCTGAGTTTGGTGCTGCAAAGTATATTCTCTCATCAGTATATATTCTACAAGTTTCTGTATGCAACAGACTGTGAATGCAACTATAACCAGACTTTGATTTTAGCAAAACCCAGCCAGCAAGACCTAGTGTCTTAAGAAGACTTTGGATCCATCACAGTAAGTATCACAGTAACAGAACCCTGTTTTAGAACCATAAAATTAATTTTTCACTATTAAACCAACAAACATGTAAAAATTTCTATAAATGTTTAATAATGGCTAAAAGAATTATATTTAAAGTTATATGCAAAACAGATGAATACACTAGCTGTACTGCCACCTATCAAGGTGATACAAAGAAGAGGCATTCAATAAGCAGTACAGATCAGAAAGACAGATGCAGATTGCCATTTAGGTAGTTAAGAGCTCCATACCAGCAGGGAAATACAATTTAACTGTCACCTGTCCTCCATGTTCATCAGCTTCCACAGATTTTGCAAGGACTTTCGCATTCACATTCTCAACTAATCATTGTCATTTGAAGACGAGAGTTGACACTCAGTAATCTGTAAACTGTTCATCTTCTTCACCCCCCCCTAAAAAAAAATAGAATTATCATGCCATAAACCTATCCTGAAAGAGCAGCAAAGTGCTTAGTTTTAGTAAATAGTACGTCTGACACTGTAGGTCCATTTTTAGTTGCAGCACCACTAACAACATTATGAACTATTAAAAAAAAAACACATTTTCGTCATGGCCATTATATGTCTGGAGAAAAAAAAGCAATCCTTTTTTTCTTTCTAGTGGTTGTTGGTTGTTCAAGAAAACCATTAATGCAATCATCTGGTAAGTGGAGTTAACAGCTATTCCTGTGATGGAATTAGTTAAAAGACTCAGGAATGACCTTTGTAGAAAAACAGTGGATTCTTTTTGTTTTATCATAATTGTGTTTGGTTCAACCTAAAAGACAGTAAAAGAAAGACAAAAGAGTTTATGTGCATTCCTGTACTTGTGTTCTTTTCTGATTAAATAACAGGGAACAAAAATATTCTCCCTCTTGTAACTGACATTAAACTCTCTATTGAAGTGGATGGTGCTTTCACAATAATAGTTGTCACTTATTTTTATATTGGGGAATTAAAGGTACTGCAAGGTGTACACCTTCATGCACATGTCACAGTAACCTTCTTGAATTTAGAGATAGCCTACAACAGTGCAACATGGTGAAAATAAAAAGACAGCAATAGAAAACAAAGCCATTTAATGTAAATTGCAGCACAGCATTATACAGTAACTATTTATTGCTCTTTTTTATTTTCATTTTTAGTTTAGTTAGAACAGTTATACTGTGTTTTTTGGACAGTGCAGTGTGGTGCTTTAGCATGAAATCATGCTGCACCATGTAGGATTGGCTCTGCTGCTGTACCATATGAAGCAGTCCTGGGGAAAGGCATACACTAATTAGCAATGTGAAGGATATACATGCAGAGTGATTCAGGAAATTGCTTGGATGTGTAGTTCAGAACAGTAGACCATACCACATCATGTCAGTGAGGACAACAAAAAGGCCATGTTCATCTACCAGCACTTAATATAGTCCGGGGATTGCAGGGTTGGGGAAACTGCAATAGTGCATAATGGCCTTACAGCAGTATGAGGATTAGGGGATGAAGGGAACCCCTAGCCACCAATGATATTCCACCTGTGCCATAATGGCACTTAAAACTAGCTCAAGGATCAGGGGTGGTGTGAAGCACAAGCGATCAGGGAGTACTGTAGATTCTTATACCTTAACTACACTTACACTAGTATGGGGATTGCAGGGACAATTCAGTGACTGTGATGCGTGTGTGTTTTTGTTTGAATGTGTAATTGTCTGTGTGGGAGAGTGACTGGAAGGGATACATATGGCTACATGATGTGACCACAGCAGTTAACAAGTGTGATGTGCAGATCAGCAGTGATCTGCATGTTACAGTACTACCTGCAATTCAGAGAAATTCAAATTATCCAGTAATGAGGTTTTTTATCCTCATGGCTAGCCTGTCTTTGAGTTACAAAATAATGCATTATGGGAGCAGGATTTTAGGCCCCTTCATGAATCTGAAGTATTGTCTAACTCTTTCTTTTTATTCTGTTTAGAAATAAAAAGCCTGGGAGGAAGACTGATAGCAGTCCTTTGCAAGCAGAATCAAATGCCTTTTCTTTTAATTATGATGCTATATGTTTATAGGTTCATAGGTGTAGAGTAGGCTAATGAGCACTGAGGCCTTTATACACCTAGCAATGCAACACAAATGTATCCCATGAGTTATTGTGACTTAGAGGTTATTTTCATGTGTGTGTGTTAGTTAGGGCATGATTTAATTGCTGCAGCTGTTCACCCAAAATATAGGTGTCAGACAGGGATGAGTTTCCAATTACCCATCCAGTTGTCCAGGTTGGACTTGAATAGGGTTAGGGAAGGGTTCTGCTTTACATGGATGGGAAGGCTATTCCAGAGAATGGGGATTTTCTGAGATACATGTCTGTCCCTCCAGCATGTCCTATTAAAGTGGTAAGCAAAGTTTAAATCCATGGCTCTGGTAGTTCTGATGCTGTTTGTTTTGCATATATGCAAAAGGTCCATCAGGGTGGGATCTAAGGATACCTTATATGCTACACATAAATCACCTTTCAGAAGTCTGTAGAAAACTGAGTATAGAGATAGGACTTTGAGGCAATCTGGATAGGACATTGTGTTTATGCCCTGTATTCCTTTTGTGAGGAACCTCTTTGGGCATTTCAATTTTTGCATGTGCCTGGTTAGGTACATACAGAAGGGAGGAGTTATACTCAATTATGGATCTGATGATGGCCAAGTACAGTGGTACTATGACTACTATGGACCTACATGCCATGCACTTAATTATAAGTTGAGTGACATAGAGTGATTTTCTTGCAATGTTAGGCACATAATGATCAAAATCAAGGTTACTATCTACATGAGTCCACCAATCTCTGACTACCATGTCTACTTTTAGGGATATTTTATCACTAATTAAGTTTTCCTGGGTGTCCAACTTTTTAAAAAGTAGTATTATGCATTTCTTGACACTGAGTTTTAAGCCATGGCTTTATCACTAGTCACTTGTTTGTGTTAGTCCTTCCCAAAAGATGTTAGTATCTTGGAGCATTACTATGATTGTTGCTAGTTTGCAATTATCTGGCAACTTGGTAAGCCACAGGCCCTTGCCATTGGTCTTGATTTCCAAAAAAAACAGATGCCAAAGAGGAGCAGATGCAGCAGAGAGACCTGGCGAAGGCCTCTTTGTGGAGATGGTTTCTTCAATCTTAACTTCCTGGTTCATGTCTGTGAGCCCGTTGGCTACACAGCAAGTTACATTGGGGTGTATGCCACATTCCATGAGTTTGTTTATAGTGCCTGAGTGTGGTACTATATCAAATGCTTTAGTTAGGTCAAGGTAGAATGCATACACCAGTTTGCCCTTACCCCTAATCCATTACCATGGTGACCTTCACAAAGTAGTTCACCAGGTTCAGTAGGCATGACCTGCCTTTGATGAAAACAAACTGGGTTGGGTCCAGTCACTGAAGGTTTCTGATGTAATTGTTAATTATTTCCATGATAATTTCTTCCATGGCTTTGCATACAAGACTAGTCAGACTAATTGGTCTATAGTTACCTGCTTCTATTGATAGTCCACTCTTGTGGAAAAGGATGACCATTGCAGTCTTCCAGTCACATAGCATGAAGCCTGTGTTAAGGCTATGGTTGAGTAGTGACAACAGTGGCCCTGATAGGTCATATGTCAGAATATTTAGGAAGTATCCTGTGATATTATCGGGGCCCATCAAATATGTATTCTTGGCCTTAGACTTTCTCCCTACTGATAGTGGGTGGGATTATGCAAAATGGTATTTCCTGGGAGTGGCTGGGGGTAGTGGTGGGGGAGTGAAGCCAAACTGGACTTGAATTTGTCAGCAGAAGATTTGCTACATCTCCTGATTCTATGAACATGGCACCATTTACCATCAGTTTGGTACCATGTTGTGTGGTGCCTGTGAGATTTTGGACATAGCTAAAGAAGGCCTTATATTTGTCCTTGGCCTCTGATTCTAAATTTACTTCAAAATTTGCTTTGTTGGACCTAATTAGTTCTCCTAGTTGTGTATTCAGTTTGATGGGAAAGTTTTTATCTTTTTTGATATTATACTTCCTAATTGTACCTATGACTTTTTTCTTTTGTTGTATAACCTGTTTAATTTTGGATTTCACCAGGGTGGTTTGTTTTTTTGAGTTAGTCTTGGCCTTACTTCTGGTGTGCACAATAGCCTCTATGCAGTCACTGACATAGCTGTACAGAGCTTCTGTGAATAATTCCTCATAGGCTGCTGTCTTATCTGGGTTTGGAGGGACTTGAACTTGCAACAGGTTTTCACTTACTAAAAGGTAGTTTGCTTTGGAGCAGTTTCTAACTGTTACAGGATTTGCTGGGTTTACAGAATTAATTCTTATATGGAAGAAGATTACATTGTGATCTTACCTTACCAGAGAGGACACAACACTGATGGAGGGGGTGCATCATTCTTCCATATTACTAGGTCCATTGTGTTTGTACCTTTAGTAGGTGCATGCATTATCTGGTCCAGGGTGTTTGTTTACAAAGTCTAGTAATCTCTGTGCCTGCAAACTTGGGGTAATGTAGGATTCCCAGTTTATAGAGGGGTAATTACAGTCTTCCATGAATATAGTATGTAGCTGAATGATGAGTGTCTCAAATAGGGCTAAATATGAGCTATGTGTTTTATGGGATATAGAGGGTGACGTATATCTTACTAGAATATGGTGTGGGACTTTGACTATGGTAGTCTAGACATGGAGGAACTTGAATACATTGTCCTATTTAATTAACCTAAAGGTTTGCTTGTTATTGATGTAGATCAAGACACCTACACCTTTAGTCCCAAACTGTGCAGTTGCTGATCTAAATGTGTGGACGGCACTGAAGCCTTGCACTGGCAAGGTATTATCTGAGACTTTAAACCAGCTATCAGTAACTGCACGGGTGTCCTCATTCTTGAAGGTGAGGAGGGCTTGGAGGGTGTGGAGTTTCTTGTTTAGACTCCTGGCATTGAGCAATATCACCTTTAGGTTTCGTTGAGTTGATTTTGCTATTTTGGAAGGTTTGTCAATTTGTCATTGCCTTAAAAAGGTCTAAGGGGAGGACAATGTCTTAGCTAATATTTGAAAGTCTAGAGGAGACAGGTGCAGACTATCCTTGGCAAATCAGTGTGGTTTGTTAGCTATGTCTTCCCAGCCTGAAAAATATTGTAAGCCCCTAGAATGACACCAAAAATTAACCCAATTATTTAAGTCAGTCATCTTCTGTTCATATTGTGGCATCATCCTTGGTGAGCATAGAATTCTGCTCAGTGCAAGGTACATACCAGCCTGTGACACATAGTCAAAGAGCTCCATGATGTCTTTCTTCTTATAATCTAGGGGCATAATCTCAGGGTCATTGACACCTACATGAATTATGACTGAATCATACTGGTCCCTGTGGTGCAATGACTTGAGTGTATGGGTAATGTGGCACATTCTGGCCCCTGATAGGCAACTAACTATTATTTTCTTCTTGTTTAACCTGGTAACTGAGGGATTGGTATTTTGTACAATGGAGTCCACTATAACTAGAGTCCTGTGTAGTGTACTGGCTTGTATTATGGGCTTGGATGTTAAAGCTCTATTGGGTGTCGCTATAAGAGCAATGTTTGGTGCTGCTTCGGTTGAGTGCTTTCTGGTTTACTGAGGAAAATCTTTGCAGGTGGAATGCCTGGAAGGTCTTTCATGCTCGAGAAAATTGCATTTAAGTGCCTCAGCATAAGTACATCTTTATGTGGGGTGTATATTATGCGTGGTGGGTGTAGAGTGCGTGCATCTGATAACCAGATTGTTATTATGAGTGGTTGTATGCAAGAGTTTTGCCTCCGGAGATATTGTGTACATACATCAATCGCATAGAGTATTTGTTTCTTTGCAGATTAAATGGTTGTCAGTGAACATTAGACAATTGATGCATTATCTCAATATACCCACATCCAGCACACTGGCTGTGGAAAAGTTAGGAAAGTATCAGGTCCTTTACTGGGTCAGCTTCAAGAGTGCAGTACATGAATAGTTATACTGGGTTGAATAAGGGTGCTTTTGGATCTAGAGACTAGGGTAGGTGACATAATACTAAATTCAAGGGTAAGTTCTCCTCAACACACAGACTACCTGCTGCATGCTATTCAATGAGAAAAGTAGTTTCTGTATACTCACAGAGTTACTAGCACAGTTTTAGAGGTGGTTTTATAGGTGATGTGTAGTTAGCGGTGCCTGTGCCCCACTATTTGCCAACTTGGTGTTATTGAATTGGGAGAAAAAAATTGTGTTTGATTTCCCATTTTGGAAATTTATAAAATCATATATGAGATTTTTGGATGACATCTTTATTGTTTGGAAAGGCCTTGAAGAACTTATAAAAAAAATATATTGATTTTATCAATCAGACTACTAATTTTTTAAAGTTTACTTATAATTACAAGAAGAATTGGATCAACTATTTAGACGTGGGAATACATATTTTTGAAGGGAAGTTTAGATCTAGAACTTTTAGGAAACCCACCTTTAGTAATTCTTACCTACCTTTTTCTAGTGCTCATCCATTTAAACAAAAAAAGAAACAAAAAACCTGTGAGAGCCATGAGGATGACCTCAAATTTTAATAATTTTTTTTAGAAGAAATAAAATTTATTTCTGAATTATTTAGGAAAAGAGAATATCCAGAGAATTTAATTGCTGAAGTATCACAGCATGTGACTTTGGGTTTGGGGACAAAATTCAAGCCACTCCTAGGTATTAAGCAAGTGGAAAAGATACATTTATGACTGGATCAGGAGAAGATTTCTGTACAGCTATGATTTTGGAATACAATCATGCTGCTAATTCAGTAAAGACTATTTTATGAATAATTTGAAAATGCTGAGGTTTAACCCTGAACTGGTAGGAAATTTGTTTTTAAGATGGAAAAAGTTTAAAAAGTATTTTTTAAAGAGATTTTAAAATGAGAAATGCCAACACTTGTGTGGTACCAGAGAAACGTGGAAGGTGCCCTTATTGTAATTTATTTGTGAAGAGAAAAGTGTTATTTTTAGTAACAAGCTCCACAGTAGAATGTATTTTAAAAGAAGTGACTATTCCAGTAAGGGAATTGCTTATCTAGCCTTGTGCAAAAAATTTGCAGGTTTTTATGTTGGGAAAACAGAACGTTCTTTGAATAAACATATTTATGAACATACATATAGTACTAAGATGAAGAATATTAATAATGCCTTGTTTAAACATACTCAGGTACAACCAACACATAATGAATTCCTTTTCAGTATTTTAGAGCAGGTAAATATTGATCCTAGGGGTGGGGGTTGGGAGAATTGGTTATAATATAGGGAGACCTGGTGGAAATTTAGGCTGAATGCTTTTGCCACCCCGGGTATGAATGTTTATGTTTCAGTTAAGCCCATTTTGAAGTGTAGGGCATGAAAGTCATGAGAATGGTATTTTTAGGAAATATGTTTCTTTTAAGTGCAAGGTTAGTAATTATTTTTTTTGCTCTTATTGTTTAAAGTTTCTTAGAAGAGTGGAATTTTGTGTTCTTTTTTTTTTTTTTGGTAAAAAGGAAAAAAGTCCCTGTGGTAGCAAAATTAATTTTAAAGATTTATTTTAAGTTATTGACTGCTTAATGTAATATTTACTGTAATTTTAATGTGTACATATTCTTAAATACATTTAATGTACATTAAAAATTTAGGTTTATTTATTACGCTTGTATCTGGAATATAAGTAATAGGAGAGGGGGATTTTTTTTCTATAAGGGAAGTTAGGTTTAACATTTTTGGTGCTTTTTTGATGTATTTGAATGGATTGTTGGATATTGAATGTATCCTGAAGAAGTCCTAATAGTTTTAGGATGAAAGCGCTTAATTTTACTTGAATAAATTAACTGTGGTGATATTTCATTCATGTGGCCTTCCCACTGTGTTTTGCTGATACTACTGAGTTATTTTTTTGGTTTTTGGTTTATTTCCTTTGGTGATTCTTTCTTGTTTTTATTGGTTTTAGTTGAGTTTGGGGAGATTTGTCACATATTTATGAGGAGGGATTTATCCCAGGGACTTTGTGGAGCAGGTCAATCAGATTCTGTGAATTCCTCTTTCAATAAGACAGGATTACCAGTGGCATTCATTCAGTAAAGTTCGGAAGTACAAGGTATGAAGGGAGGCCTTACCCGATTGGTTGAAATGCTCACACAAACAGGAAGTTTCCTTCCGTGTGGTCAGGTTTTAGCTTCAAGTTCTCAAGGATGTACAAACTCATTAACTGGACTTAATAGTGTTTTTCTGTCTGGTTTTGGTAAAGGTTTGAACAGTTTTAACCACTGTGAGAGATGAGAGAATTGCTCAACTCCTTGCCCAGAAAGTGAACATGGCAAAAATGAGGATATTGGACTTTTACATGAGAAAACAGCACTAGGATATAAACAAACATCTAATTATACAGGTATTGGTTCAAATATTCTTGGCCCGGGCCTAGAAGCATATAAATGTGATCATGGTCATAAATTAGAGATAAATGGCTTTGAAGAGCTTGAACATTGGACTAATTCTTTTCAAAGTAGTTTGTTCAGGAAACTGATATTAACTGTAGTTGTTTAATAATAAAGTTTGGCCATTCCAGATGGATTCTTTGAAAGACAGGATACATGAACTTGAGTTAAAATTATTTAAAATTCAGAGTACAAAGCTTGACATTTTATATTTGGAAGAATGTTTGAGGAAGCGTATTGTGCCACAGGGACTACATTTTTTGTAAATACCTAAATGGTTTTGCTTATAAAGTAGAAATGATTAGAGATTTTAATGATGTTTTTGATAAATTTGGTTTTGAGTTAAGGACATTAATGATTAAATATAATAAAGAAGCTTGATCATTTATTAGGTGAAGCAGAAGCTTTAAATAAAGCAATTAAAGTGGATCTGTTTTTGACTACCTCAGAGACATCTATGAGCCTGCATCCGTAAGAAATGATAGGAAATGTGAGGATGGTATTAAAAGGAAACAGAAAAAGATTATGAGGGACATTAAGCAATATCTGGAGAACAGAACATATTTATTTAAAGGTAAATTGTTCAACCCCCCCCCCCCCCACAAAAGCAGCAATTTAAGTAGTGAGGTTGTGGTATCCAAGGAAAAAGTAAAGACAAGTGACCCTCTGGTTTTAAATTCTGAAATAAATGGGTTGAGTGATGTAGATCCTTTAAATCCCAGGATTGGATTAGATCTTAGGGACCCCCACCTCTTCATATGGGTACTGAGGGGAAGTAAGTGATAATAATGACTTGGATTTTTCATCATTCAAGGGGAAGGGGAAAAGTTAGATGAAAGTAAAAATGAAAGTAAAGACCTAGCGATTGTGGAGAAAGATGGGGTGACTCACACTGTCAAGGGTTTTTACATTTTCAACCTCAGTAGGTTTCACATCTCAGTTGAACATTTTCATTAAGTAAGTTTAATATCTGTGACAATCGTATTGAATTAAGGTTTTTTATTAGAAAAATGAATTTAGCATTATTGTTTGAAGGCTTTGGTTGTCTCGAGAAAAATAATGAAGTTTTCATCCACAGGAAAAGTTTATACAATCCTCCTTTACATCCTGCTCTACAAGTTTTTGAAGCAGCATGTGTGTCAGATTTGTATAAACTTTCAGGTAAAAATCGGGCTTCAAAGAAATTTAATTTAATGCAGGATAATTTTAAAGTTTTATATGAGTTTGTTCATAACCCTGACTTAAGAATTATGAAACCAGATAAGGGTGGGGATATTATATTGGTGGGCATGACTGATTACCCTTCAACCATGTTTCAAATTTTGCAGGACACTCAAACCTACTTTCCAGTTTTGAGAAATGAGATGAATATAGCATATAGGAAAATTGATCTCCTGTTAGATCTTTTGTTGGAAAGTAGGATCACCCCTAAATTATATGATTTTTTTAAAAGTTGAGAAGCCTAAAATTCGTTCTCTTTTTGGAATTCCAAAGATCCATAAAAGTGTGACAAATCCACTATATAGACAGACCTATTTTTGCTGGAAGGGGGTTGAAAACATATCCAGTGGCTATTTGTTTTTGATCAATCCTTGAAAGAGGTGATGGGTATGTGCTCACATATAGTTAAAGATTCATTGGAGTTTTTAGGTAATTTTTAACTCAAGATCTTATTTCAGAAGGTGTTTGGTTTCTTATAGTAGATGTTGTTGATCTGTATTCTTCTATTCCCACTGAAGAGGATTTAGACTTTTTCCTAGATAGTTTAATGACAGTAGAATCCTTGAAAGGAAAATATGTTAATCTCTTAATAGAGCTAATGAGGATTGTTCTAGAAAATAATTTTATTTATTTCGAGGGGTAAACCTGCCAACAAGCTAAGCTTGATGCACGTGCCCCACTATTTGCCAACCTGGTGTTACTGAATTGCGAGAAAACAATTGTGTTTGATTCCCCATTTTGGAAATTTATAAAATCACATATGAGATTTTTGGATGATGTCTTTATTGTTTGGGAAGGCCCTGAAGAGCATATTAGAAATGTTATTGATTTTATCAATCAGACTACCAATTTTTTAAAGTTTATTTATAATTACAAGAAGAATGGGATTAACTATTTAGATGTGGGAATAGGTATTTTTGAAGGGAAGTTTAGATCTTGAATTTTTAGGAAACCCACCTTTAGTAATTTTTACTTACCTTTTTCTAGTGCTCATCCATTTAAGCAAAAAAAATAATATTATTAAAGGACAATGTGTGAGAGCCATGAGGATGAACTCAAATTTTAATATATTTTTAGAAGAAATAAAATTTATTTCTGAATTATTTAGGGAAAGAGGATATCCAGATGATTTAATTGCTGAGTATCACAGGAAGTGACTTTGGGTTGGGGGACAAAATTCAAGCCACTCCTAGATATTAAGCAAGTGGAAAAGATACATTTACAGACTGGGTCAGGGAAAGATTTCAGTAGAGCTATAATTTTAGAATACAATCATGCTGCTAATTCAGTGTAGACTATTTTACTGAATAATTGGAAAATGCTGCAGTTTAATCCCAAACTGGTTGGAAAATTAGGTACAGACCCAAAATTTGTTTTAAGACAGGGGCATATTTAAAAAGTATTTTTAAAAGAGGTTTTAAAATGGGATGCAATAAGCACCTTGGTCGTACCAAAAATGTGGAAGGTGTACTTGTAAGTTTATTTGTGAAGAGAAAAGTGTTATTCTGGGCAACAATCTCCACAGTAAAGTGTATTTTAAAAGAGGTGACTGCTTTAGTAAGGAAATTGTGTATCTAGCCTTGTGCAAAAAATGTGCAGGTTTTTATGTTGGGAAAATTGAACAATATTTGAATAAATGTATTTATGAACATGCATATAATATTAGGATGAAGAATATTAATAATGCCTTGTTTAAACATATTCTGGCACAACCAACACATAAGGAATTCCTTTTTGGTATTTTAGAGCAGGTAGATTTTGATCCTAGGGGTGGGGATTGGAAGAATTGGTTTCAATATAGGGAGTCCTGGTGGCGATTTAAGCTGAATGCTTTTGCCACCCTGGTCCTAGAATGATTATGTTTAATTAAGCCCATTTTGAAATGTAGGGCATCAACATTATTAGAATGGTATTTTTATGAAATAGGTTTCGTTTAAGTGCAAGGTTAACTAATATAAACAGTATTATTTATTATTTTTAGTTCATATTGTGTAAGGCTCCTTAGAAGAGTAGAATTTTGTGTTCTTTTTTTTTTTTTTTTTTTTTTTTTGTAAAAATGAAAAAAGTCCCGGTGGTAGCAAAATTCATTTTAAAGATTTATTTTAAGTCAATGACTGCCTAATGTAATATTTAATGTAATTTTAATGTATGCACATTCTTAAATACATTTAATGTACATAAATACTTAGGTCTGTTTACTACATTTGTATCTGGAATATAAGTAATAGGAGAGGGGAAATGTTTCTTTAAGAGAAGTTTGTTTTAACATTTTTGGTGCTTTTTGATGTATTTAAATGAATTTTTGGATATTGAGTGTATTTTGAAGAAGTCCTGATAGTTTTAGGATGAAAGCACTTAATTTTACTTGAATAAATTGATTGTGGTGTTATTTCATCCCTATGGCCTTCCCAATGCGTTTTGCTGATACTACTGAATTTTTTTTTTGTTTTCGCTTTCTTTCCTTTGGTGGTTCTCCCTTGTTTTTTTTTTTTTTTTGAAATTTGGTTTGTAATTGTGTGCAGCTGTACATGACACTTCCAACCACTGTTGTACTATGGGAAGCAGTGCAAGAATGGTATTTAAAATATAGGAAACTAGTTTCTAAGTCCTCTGGCCAATAAAATGACTACATGTGTTTCCCAACTCAGATAGACCAGGCCACCAACTACTGTCACTAGATGGACTATCCCAGTCCTCTGAATGTAAAAACACAAATAAGATTGCTTGAAAATGTAATTATGCCACAAAACAACTTAAATAAATTACCTGGACAAGGCAATTTCAAGTATTGGGGACACTTAAATGATTTAAAGTGCAACATTTAAAAAGAAAAAAAAATAGTTGCACTCACAAACAGTTAACTGACATGCAAAAATAATAAAATTAATAAAATTAATCTTTTATCTGCTGAAGATGGAGCAAGATTGATTCAATATCCTTTCAGAGGTTGGTGAGAGTACCAAGCAGATGAGAGCTCTGGGGAAATGAGAAGGTGACAATTTGTAGTAAAGTAGGTTTACTCAAGAGCAATTTAATATGGAGCTTGATAAAAGAACTAGGCCAGAATGACTCCTTACATGTCACCAGGTATGATTTTCAGCAGTAGGCTCCTCACACTGAATATTATTTTCAATATCATTAGTTTTTGTATATATGATTTTTGACTTTTGATCTAGGTCTACCTTGTTTTATCAATACCTTGAAGGATAGCAGGATTGTGATGGCACTAATCAAATGATTATACTTCAGAATCACCACTTGGATGAAGGTTGCATCTCTAGTCCCATTTGCTAGTGGGAACATCAATCAGCATAACAATACTTAAACATCTACAAGCTCATCCTCACTGCAAAAGTTGCAAGTGGGCTGCCTATAGCTCCACACCACAAAATTGAAGACCTGTAAATCAGAGACCTGCAACTATAAATAATAAGGTATTGTTGCTCAAGGGAAACAGTTAATCTTGAAACCTGCTATAGAGTCATTATAGGTATTTGGTGGGTGTGAAGTGCTACACATGGTGAGGGATGTAATCAGCACATTTCTGTTGCTTTCATATGCTAATTCCAAGACTGCTCTAATTTAGAGTATGGGGAATAAATGCACCATAAATTTGACCTTAGTATATGTTCCACAGATCCATACTTCCAGATTCAGTTTTCTGCAGATTACTTTGAAATAATCAAATAATAAGAAACTGAACAGAAACTTGGTAAGACTGGCCGGTGGGGGGGATTCTACAGCCAGCAATGTAGTGTTGTTTTTCCTGTACTTCATGCAGTCAGCTTGTTCTTCCTGGTTCTGATATAAATTGCATGGCCAGAGAAGTTTGTAGCCTTATTTTCCTGATGTGCTCCATGGGTCCTTATCCTGTTACCTTTTTTTTGAGGTTGGACCACTGGTTTATGGAGGGTAAGAGGACTAGATACTGCCCTAGTCACTGAGCATAAGTACTTCTTCAGACAACTTTAATTGTTCCTTAACACATCCACTTTGAGCAAATTATCACTAAAATGTGCTTTCAATACAAATTACAATACTAAAATGTATCTATTGTCAAAATCAGACAATTGGCAATTTGTTTTACAAACAAATTATACATAATAATTGACATTGTTTGTATAAAATGACACTGGAATTTATTGTTTGCACAACAAACATTTGGCAGTAATTGCACATGTACACACCAGCTCTACATAGAACTAAGATTGCTCATTGAGCAAAAAGATTTTATAGATTAAGGGTATACTAAAAAATGTCCACAGTGGTGCAGTGGTTAGCATTGTTGCCTCACAACAAGAGGTTCTCTGGTTTGATTCTTGGCTGGGGTGCCTTCTGTGTGGAGCCTGCATGTTCTCCCTGTGGTCATGTGGATTTCCTCTGGGTACTCTGGTTTTCTCCCACATTCAAAAAACATGTAGTAGGGGGATTAGACACTCTAAACTGGCCATAGGTGAGATGGTGTGCATGAGTGAGTTGGGTGAATGAACTACTGTAACAGTACTAGCCACCTGATGGTGTAAACCTCGGCTTGAGATGATTGTCACTGCAGAAGTGACACCTCGACCCCATGTGCAAAATGGGAAAAGGGGTTGAGGATGGATGGATATACTAAAAACTACAAGCGTTTTAGCTCCAACCCTCTTCGAGATTAAACATGTTGCAACTAGTTCACAATTTTGAAG
The DNA here is from genome assembly GCF_019279795.1 of Protopterus annectens. Classification (NCBI taxonomy): domain Eukaryota; kingdom Metazoa; phylum Chordata; order Ceratodontiformes; family Protopteridae; genus Protopterus; species Protopterus annectens. The sequence goes on along the minus strand of NC_056734.1, from coordinate 234,461,292 downwards.
ATGTACACTTGCTTTTTCAGCTTTTTCATCTGATATTTGCTGTCTGTTGTGACAGAAAATTAAATCCATTGCAATGTGTCATCTCACCCATCTAGCAAGCAAGGATAGTCCACATGTATAGTACTGACTTCCAGCACGAAGGTATTACAAAGAAAGATAAGCTGTTGTTACAAGCACTTAGACAGGATCATTAGCTGTAATTATTATTGTCTGCTTTGTCTATACCAGATAATATAAAACAGATGCAAATACTTTCTTCTCCAATCTCAACTGTTTGATTTAACACTAAAATAGCTGGTTTTAATGTTCAGTCACTTGTCAGTTTTGGAAACCAAACATGATAAAGACATATTTTAACTACTGTTTCCAATGATCATCATAAATGTCTCTATTAAAATTGTGAGAATTCATATTTTTTAATTTGTCAAGATAAATTAGACTAAGATCAGCTCATAAAAGTACATATAATAAAAAACATCAACCTGCTTTATTTGGATAAAATTACCAATAATTTACAACAACTTAGAGAATATTGAATGTATCAAAATAATGAGAAATTGTACTAAAAACTTTAACAACAAATGCTAAATAATTGTAGCTGAATACTACAGCTAAGCGAGTAAAAGTAACACACTGCATTAAGAAACTTACAGGTAATACTACAAAAGATATACTTCTGTTTTCTTATATTCAGGTCTTCAAATGCTGCCACCTATGACTTACAGAAAGGGACAGTCATAGGTTCATAGGTTCATAGGTAGGTACTAGGCTATTGGTCCTAGGGCCTATACAAGCCTAGCCAAAAAGGTACCCTGGCTTTTGCCACCTAAGAAAATTATTTTCTTGTGCCCCTGTCAAGCAGAGCCACAGAGGTGATCCTTGGGGTGAATTTCCTATTTCCCATACAATCATCAAGATTTTTCTTGAAGAGTGCTAATGAGGAGCTTTGTTTGATATAGATAGGTAGTTTGTTCCAGAGTATGGGAAATATGTGGGACAGGAATCTATCCCTCCAGCATGTTCTGTTTATTGTGGCAACAAGGTTTTGGTACCTAGAGCATGTAGCTCAGAGGGATTGGGATTTCTTTAAGTGGAGCATGTCCAACATATCTGGGTTTGACATAGTTTTGTATGTTAGGCAGAGATCGCCTCTGAGTAGGCGATATGCCACGGAGTAAAGCTGGAGTTTTTTGAGACGGTCTGTGCAAGGCATCTATTTGAGGCCAGTAATCCTCTTTGTGCGGTATTTCTGCGTCCTTTCCAGTTGTTGTAGATGTCTTGTGAGGTACATACCAAAACGGGCCTTGTACTTTATAATGGGTCTAATGAGTGATAAGTAGAGGGGAACAATGGCCTCTTTTTCCTGGATGAGAAACCTTTTGTGATGAGGTGTGCCACATAGAAGGATTTCCTGACTACTGTGGAGATGTGATTATCAAAGGAGATACTACTGTCCACCTGTGTCCCAAGGTTTCTTATCACAGTTTCGGTGTTAAGTAGACTACCACCTTTGTGGTAGCTCATGGGTACAGAGTTTTTACCAAAGGGGATGACAATGCACTTTTTGGCATTGAGCTTGAGACCATGGCTTTGACACCAGGCATCTGCCTCAGTAAGGCCCTTTTGTAGGATGTTCACATCATTAGGAGTTTCAATTATGGCTCCTAGTTTGCAGTCATCTGAGAACTTCATTAACCAAAGACCTTCTGTGTTAGCCTGTACTTCAGAAAAGTAGATACCAAACAGCAGAGTACCAAGGACTGAACCCTGTGGTATTCCACTTGTCACTGGTCTGAAGTCGGATTTGGAGTCTGCTACTTTCACAGTGTGGGTTCTGTCAGTGAGCCATTTGGCAACCCATCTTGTGACATAGGGATTTATACCTAGTTTAGTGAGTTTATCTATAATTCCAGAGTGGGGGGTGGTGTCAAAAGCCTTGGCGACATCTAGATAGTCTGTGTGAACCACCTTACCCTCATCTATAGTTTTGGTGACTGCTTCAAAGAAGTCAGTCAGGTTTAGGAGACATGATCTACCTTTTACAAACCCAAACTGGAGATTACCAATGTCTTTGTTAATAAGTTCCATGATGATACATTCCATGGCCTTGCAGACCAGGCTCATTGGGCTAATGGGGTGGGAGTTCCTGGGGTCTGTGGTGGCTCCCCCTTTGTGGAGTGGGATGACCATCGCTGTGCACCATTCAGTGGGCACAAAGCCTGAGGTGAGGCTATGACTGAACATGGTGCTTAGGTGAGGTGCCAGTTCATTCTGTAGTTCATGTAGAATGCAGCCTGGGATGTTGTCAGGTCCCATGGATGCTGTGTTCTTGGCTTTGGAAAGTGTGTTTTTTACCTGTGCAGCCATGATTACAGGAGCTTTGCATTCTTCTGGTATAGAGATGGGCCCTTTAGGGGGTGGGGGTGGAGGTAGAGTTAGCACTGAACCTATCTGCTAAGATGTTGGCAATATCAGTTGGTTCTGTATATTTAGTGCCATTGTGCTGTAACTTAGAACAGATCTGAGTGTTGCCATTGAGATTCTTGACATAGCTGTGGAATGCTTTGTAGTTGTCTTTAGAATCAGTGGCGATTTTGTTTTCATAACTAGCTTTGGAGGATTTTATGAGGGATCTCAGCTTCTTACTGAGGCTGACCAAGGAGCTTTTTCAGTCATGGGATTTTATTCTTTTTTGCAATAGTTTCTTTCTTTTGTTGTAGAGTTTGTTTATGGCAGGGGACCACCAGATTGGCTTCCTTTTTTGGAGGATAGCATCTTGATTCTGTTAGGGATAGCATGATCCATGCACTCGTGTAAGTGCTCATAAAGTGCATTTGTGTAGGATTCAGCAGTCATACCTCTATTGTCCATCTGCATGGATGTTGTGAAATTTGCCACTTCGGTCTTAAGAAGCATGAAGTTGGCTTTGGAGAAATTTTGTAAGGTGGTTTCCCTAATGGGTGGGGGCAGGATGTGGATGTCTAGGCTTAGCTTGTGGTCAGATCTGACCAATGAGGAATTGACCTCTGGTATGGAACACCGGTCGCCCATGTTGGTAATGACCAGGTCTAGGATATTGCTGCCCCTGATGGGGGTGTGGATAAGTTGCTCCAAGGCATTGGAATTTATGAATTCCAGAAAATATTGAGCAAAAGAGTTGGTGCATGAGTAGTTTTCCCAGTTAATGGTGGGGTAGTTGAAATCACCCATTATTAGGGTGTTGGGTTGTACCCTAATATTTTCCAGTGTATCAAGAAATGAGGAGTGCAAATCCTGGGGCATGGTGGGGGATCTGTAGCAAGTTACAATTTGGATTGCAGTCTTGCCCAGAGTTAGTTGCACTTGGATAATCTTGGATGCATTATGCTGAGCAACTAGCCTGGAGGTGTGGATATCTTTAATGAATATGGACACACCTCCACCTTTAGTGTTTTGGTCGAGGTTAGGTGGCCGAAAGGTGTGGTATAGGTTCATAGGTTCATAGATTAGTACTAAGCTAACTTCCCTTTCGAGCCATTTTAAGCCTAGCCATTTATCCCTTGTGAGACTCAAACCCTGCACCTTGTGTTTGTAAGGCAACCACCTTAACCATTAGGCCACTCTCCCAACCCCTGAATGAATTATAGCCAGGTAATGCAGGGGTGCTGTCTGGAGCCTTGAACCAGTTCTCTGTCACTGCACAGATGTCAATGTTCTCCATTTTAAGGAGTGCCTCGAGTGAATGCATTTTGAGGTTTAGACTTCTAGCATTGAGTAGCATTACCCTCAGATTTTGCTTGCTTGTACCTGTTATGGTGGTGAATTTTTCATTTGAACCTTTCCTAAAAAAAGGCACTATAGGGGTGGCTAGAGCCTTAACCAGTATCCAGAATCTCAAGGGTGACAGGTGCAGGCTATCTTTGGCAAAACATTGTGGTCTGTCGATCATGTCATCCCAGGCAGACAGCTACTGGATCCCCTTAGAAAAACACCAGAAGCTTAGCCAATTGTTAAAGTCAATCATTTTGTCCTTGAACTGTGGTATCTTTCTGGTTGATGGCAGGATGCTACTCAGGGCTAGGTTCATATCTGCCTGGGCTACAAGATCAGAAAGCTCCTCCATGTCTCTTTTCATGTTGTCCGGGGAGGTACATCTCAGGTCATTCACCCCAACATGGACAATGACAGAGTTATATTTGTAATTGTTGTGGAGTGACCTGAGTGTATGCATTATGTGGTGGATCCTGGCACCCGACAGGCAGCTGACAGTAACTTTCTCCTTGTTTAGCCTGGTGAGTAGAACATCAGTGTGCCTGACTATAGAGTCACCTATGAATAGAGTGTTGGGTATGTTGCTATGCCTTATGGTCTGTGGTTGAGAGGCACACTGAGTTTCTGGGCTATGTGTCATTTGGGTTGTGTTGGGGGGGTGGAGGTTGCATGTGTTTCTGCTTTGGAGGTCTCTGTTACTTGAGCAGATTTTTATTGAGAGCCTCCGTGAATGTAGGTGTGTGTTTTGTGTTGCTATGTGTGTGTTTTGGTGGTGTAGGTTTTGAGGGACTATGTGATGAGTGTGGTGTGTTGCAAGTGTTTACCTTCTTCTTTTGACTGTCTAGTCCAGTCTTGGGTGAAGAGAGCTTTGCTTCCAGTTAGGCTATATAAGTGCATCTCTCACAGGTTGTAGTGTTGGGTGGTAGGAGGAGAGGGTTGTCTGCGTACATGAGGCAATTGCTGCATTGTCTCAAGATGCCCAGATTCATCAGGTAGACAGGAGAAAACACCTGGAGCTGACCCTTAGACATGCCTGGATAGGTGCTTATTTATTAAGTACTAAAACTATTTTCCTCTAGATAAGTGAGGAAAGTTGAGTGTTGTAGTAATTTGTAACTTATTTAGTGCTTACAACGAGTTCTGAACAAGTGCTGAGCTCAAAGAAACAGATTTGAGTGCTAAAACTAAAAAACTGGCTAGTTCCAAGGGAAAATTTGAAGAGCAGACTTTATGGTGCCAGGAATAGTTTAACCCTAGCTAAGCAGTAATGCATAAAGTGTATTTTTTTTAATAAAAGTAGCAAATGAGCAAACTGATTTAAACAAATCAACCAATAAAATGCTAAAAACTGAGCCCCGTTCCAGCAGTCTTTGATCAGACACGTTCTAACTGCACACTCCTGCCACTATGGTGCAGGGGAATCTTCTCCAAAAAAGATGGTCTGGATTAGTATTTCAAGTTATACAAACAAAGCTAGATTCAGCAGGTCTGAATTTAGTCTATGCTACAGCAAACAAGACGTACGAATTCCAGGAAGAAACAGTTCAAATAAGCAGGCACAATAAGCCTTTAACCAGAAACTCCCAGCTCAGAAGGACAGAATCTACCCTCTCCTCCCACAAGAGTGCAGACCACACCTTTTTAATGTAAAATAACTGGCCTGATGCCCAAGTGCTTAAACAGAACTAATACAGTCTTAGAATAACAGACACTAAGCCTTCAATCAGCAACTCCCAACTTAGAAGGATGTAAGCTACCTGTCCTGCCACAACAGTGCAGACCACAAACCTTCTTAATGTAAAACAACTGCTCTGAAGCCCAAGTGTTTCAAACAAAGGCTTAGAATAACATTTACAATTTAATCAGGCTATTAACAAGCAGTAATAAATGCAGTAGAATAAATGCAATAAAGTAGGAAGAAATACAAATACAGTAAAAGCAGATGAATAAAGTGCAATTTTTATATAACAATAGAAAACGAGCAAACTGATTTAAACAATTTACCCAATTAACCAGTAAAAAAGCTCAAACCTGAGCCCTAGTCCAGTAGTCTTCAATCAGACAAGTTCTAACTGCATACTCTTGCCACTAGGGTGCAGGGGAACCTTCTCCAAAAAAGATGGTCTGGATTAGTGCTCAAGTTATACAAACAAAGCTAGATTTAGCATGCCTGAATCTAGTCTATACTACAGCAAACAAGGTGCACCAATTTCAGAAAGAAACAGTTGAAATAAGCAGTCACAATAATCCTTTAACCAGAAATTACCAGCTCAGAAGGGCAGAATCTAACATCTCCTCCCACAAGAGTGCAGACCACAAACCTCTTTAACGTAGAATAACTGGCCTGAAGCCCAAGTGCTTAAACCAGAACTAATACACTTTTAGAATAACAGACACTGAGCCTTCAATCAGCAATTCCCAATTTAGGGATGTACGCTACCTGTCCTGCCACAACAGTGCAGACCACAAACATTCTTAATGTAAAACAACTGGTCTGAAGCCCAAGTGCTTAAACCAAAAGGCTTAGAATAACAGTTACAATTTAATCAGGCTACTACCAAGCAGTAATAAATGCAGCAGAATAAATACAACTGAGTACTTTTAAGAAGAGGCAAAAGCAAAATAAAGTGAAATTTATTTTTGTATTTTTTTAATAAAGTGCAAGGAGAGAGAAAGAGAGGAAGGGGAGCAGAGGTTAAGAACCCATGTGGGTTGGCCTTCTCAAATGTTCTCTCTGTATTAAGTAGAGTGAACACCAGACTGGGAGGGGTGTCCCAGATCAAATTTACAGTAGGGGCAGGCAACTGCAAAGTCACCAACTATAACAACACCACAGGAATAGGATGGGGGGGCGGGGAAACAGTTTCAGAACAGATGAGAACAGAAAACAATGCCAGAAAATATATAAAACAATTCAGTCAGGCAAAATTAAAGCAATGCAGAACTCTGAAAGGTTAAAATGCCAAGAAATATACTTATCAATCAGCGATATATTTCCAGATTGTTTGAGAATCACACTAGCCAGAACCCAGGAGTTTCCAACAGTGAATGCAAGAATTTAGAAACAGAAACCATTTTTAAATCAGCAAGCCTTGAAGCAATCAGATAACACAGAAGCTATTAGACCAGTTTTATAAACTCCACCTCAGAAATAGGGGGTGAAAGTGAATACTAAACCATAAGTCAGATACAGCTATGGTTCTCCTGACTAGCTGTCATCACACTGCAGAGATTATCATGGTCTGATACAATAGTTCACCAAAATCATTACCAAATGTTATTTGGTTGATTAACAGTGGACTGATTACCTAAAGTCTGCTCTTGACAGACAGAATGAGCAGGATTCAAATAACACGATCCATGCTATCTCCCTGGTTGCATGACTTTGGAAGTAGTTGTACTAGTTAGGGATATGGGATATGGGATGCACAGCATCTTGTACAGCTGTTATGGGAGTTTTTCTTGCCATGTCACATTATTTATCTGGAAGCTTATTTGTTTTTCTGGGCAAGAGTGCATGGGCTTTGTCTTTGCCTTTTAGCATTTATTATACCACATCTGATTTATTTAATTAGACTATCAAAGCTGTATAAAAAAAGGAGGAAAACCCTTGGAATATGAGGAAAAAAAATCTAAGGAAGGATAAAAAAGAACACACAAAGGGTGCTGAAAGATGTACACTAAAGTTCAATGCAGCAGGCAGCAGAATGTTGTGGAATGTATTCATGGTGATAGATAATAGAAGCAAATAAGTAGTATCCCTTTCTAAAAGGGCCCTGATCAGATGCAGTTCTGGAGGTAGCAAATGGAAAATGGCTTTAGGCTGACGGAAGGTGGGCAGAGCAAAGTGCCACATGGGTGTCTAAGATGACAGGGTAAAGAAACAACCAGATATAAGAAGCGCTAAAGTTCTTTTCACAAGATCCTAGAAAAGATAGTGAGATATAATGTAGGTATATAGGATCATGACATGGGTATGTGAAGAGGGTGTTCAGAACAGAAAAAGGCAGATGAGAAAAAAGGGGGCAGAGGTAGCAGATCATAGGGTCCATCTATTCCCTGAATCTGCATTCTTCACAGAGAGGGTTGTGGATCCATGAAATGGAGCACCAGAATGATTGGAAATGTGGCAATCCATGGAGGCAATCAAAATGGCATAACAAGTGGAGTAGAAGTAAGGTGAAGAAAGTAAGGCAGGCGATGCAAAATGTTAAATCTATTTATAGGGCAAACTACATAGGCTTATTGTCTCTTTCTATCATTAAAAAAACTATAACATGATATATACGGTGGGTTTTCATGGTAGTGCCAGCCTGCACATACAAATCCATAATAATAATAAATCAAAGGTGAAATGTTGCATTCGCCTGGTGTGACTTACATGAAACAAAATCATGCTATTGAGTTGCACAGTACCTAGCCACTGATAAGGTAACCAGAACCTGCTAGAAGGCATCTACAACCTTCATATGCAAATGACCAAGAAGCCTTAGGGATTATGAAAGAGCAGTCATGACATTTATGAACTAATCAGCAATTCAGCAATGTGACCTACAATGCCAATGTCTCAAGTCCTGAATTTCAAATATACACTGAATTATATTATATTGATTGCATGTTTTAAATGTCTGGGTTTTGAATTGGGGCAAATATTATTTCTGTAGCAATATCACATTTTTCTACATTACTCCAAATTATTGACATTATTCTATTTTGGAATGTGTGTGTGTGTGTGTGTGTGTGTGTGTGTGTGTGTGTGTGTGTGTGTGTGTGTGTGTGTGTGTGTGTGTGTCTGTGTGTGTGCATGTGTGTGTTTATGTGTTTATATGTGTGTGTGTGTGTGTGTGTGTGTGTGTGTGTGTGTGTGTGTGTGTGTATTTGTAAGAATGACTGACGTGTTCTTATGCATGTGTTTACGTCTCTCTTTCTCTCTTTCTGTCTGTGACTAAAGGGCAGAGCTTTAGCTGGTTCATCTCACGACCAGTGACATTTCCAAATAATCTAATATTCCAAGCCACATCTGTTATTAATGTGTTGATGTGTTGTGCACCTCAAATCCAAGATGAGGAGCATTCCTCACCTCAGAAAAAAAGATGACTCCACTTCTATGCAAAACAAGATCTTCAGGAATAATTAAAAAAAAATCATCTTTCTTCTTTTTAAAACCTGTAGCAGGTCACTTGGTACATTTTTAGGAGGTAGCATGCTGCAGTTTATACCATGCATGTTGCTATCTTGACCACAAGAGCAGTATAGCCATTAATTTCTGTACCTGCATTCCAAAATGCTGGTATGGAAATGAATGTCATTAATGCATCACTGATTGAATAGTTTTTGCCTATCATGCCCTCGACACCAAGTGGCGTGCTACAATTTATACCACATTTGCTGTAGTCCTAACCACAAAGGCAGTACAACCATTCATTTCCGTACTGGCATTCAGAAATGTTAATACAGAAATGAATGTTGGCAATACATTAGTGATCAACTGGCATATCCTGATTACGATCCCTAACATTTTAGGCCCAGGATGCTAAATTGGCCGTAGGTGAGAGTGTGTGCCCAAGTGAGTGGTACAAATGAACTACCACGGCAGGGCTAGCCACCTGGTGGTGTAAACCTTGGCTCTCAATGATTGTCATTGTAGAAGTGACACCCTGACCTCATGTGCAAAATAGGAAAAGGGATTGAGGATGGATGGATGGATGAATAGCTGCCCGCTTTGCCCCACTCTTGCCATGCTTCTATTGATGGTTATTTATATGTATCTGCATGAGTTTTTGAGTTTGCATTTGTATTTTTCTCTTTCTGTGTGTGACTGATATAGTAACACATGTATCATTCTCTGTGTATGTCACTGATGTCATTCACACATAGAAATAACATGCACACACTCACACATAGAAATAACATGCACACACTCCTACACAAATGTTAAGTGTACATGACTGTGTACATCTTTCTGTGTGTAACTAATGTGTGTGTGTGTGTGTGTGTGTGTGTGTGTGTGTGTGTGTGTGTGTGTGTGTGTGTGTGTGTGTGTGTGTGTGTATGCGTGTGTGTGTGTGTGTTTTGTTCTTTGTCTGGTGTTAATAAGGCTAACTTAAGTAGTGCCTGATCCAAACTGCAAGAGAGGATATTTTTACTTTTTCTGTGTATCTGACTTGTTGAAAGGCATTTTTGACTTCTCATCATAGTACTGTGAAATATTTTTGACTTTTGTTTCATTCACTGGCTAGGTTGAGACACTAAGAATTGTGTTCAGTGGTTTATTTAGAGGGTAAAAATACTAATTAAGCTGAATATGGAAGATGTGATCATGTTACAAAAATAATTACCTTCACCTTCATTCAGTGAAGGGCATGATTGTTAAACATGCTCTTCTGTTATACAAAAGGCAGTGATGTATAGGGTGCATCTGTGTTATATAACTGATACAGTACAATTCTCTATTTTGAGCAGAAGGGTGAAGTGGATGACAAGCTGTTTTCAGTCACATTTCTGTTAGAATGGAAAATGCAATGCAGGAATCATACAGTGTTACTATATTCATTAAGAATAACAAAAAGAACCGATTGAATCCTTTAACCTTACCTTAATCTAGGGAGCTAAAATCCCCAAAGGTCAAATAAAATAATAAGCCATTTGCAGTTGTTACTAAGAAAGTATGATACACTGGACACAAAGCCTCTATTTTGCTATGAAAGAAGAACCACCCACCCCCAGCCCCACATATCATACATATACACACACACATACAGACCATACACCTTCACCCAGACACATTAATATTGTACTAGTCAGTGCCACTATAGGGCTACTGTAAGAGGAAGGCCATCTGACTTGCTTACCCACAGGTCATGAAAAATCTAAAGGCAACCGTTTTATTATAAATGTATGAAATGTAATGAAAGAATCACTTATTGTGCCTCAGAACACAAGTATTTATTGAGAGCTCTCAAGGTGGGAGTTAGAGTAGACTGTACTCTGAGGAAGAGTGGTATTGTGGTTCATTTAGAGGTATGAGCTTAAACTGCTTTACTCCCAGTTTTGTTTAAATGTGAATGGAGGCTTAGTGAAAAGGAATCAGTAATAGATGAGTGAAGAACTCTAGGACTAATGTAGATACATAAAATGTTTCAGTGATGGACAGTGCCTGATGGCAATTCCTATAGACAGATATATGGACTGACAGGGAAGTCCTCAGTTTAATCTGGGGGTAGAAAGTGTTTGGTCTACAGCAGCCATGCAACATCTTAAGAGCCTGAACCATCAAACAGAACTTAATGAGACATATACCATAATCTGGCTAATTGTTGAATGAGAAATCAGTGGCAGGGCATATTTGTCAGTAAGAACTTGAACATCTTATCTCAGTGTGCTCACTTTTACCACTTCATAGAACATGGGTGCAGTATACAAAGCCTTAAGCTTTGCTGAACATTTTCTTGGAACCTATTAATCTGCAGTGTAAAGCAAAGAAAATGGCTTTGCCACACACACATAAGTATTAGATGATTCTGCTTTTTCCAAGGATGAGCCAACAGAAAAAAGTACAGACTAGCTTTTTGCCACATTGTTTAGTCTGGCAGTTGTGCAATATGTACAGTAAGTTATTTCCATTTAACTATTTAACAACACAAGTTAGAATGCACTCTAAAAATGGAAGATGAGTAACTTGGCACATAGCTGATGAAATCTTATGTATGGAGACATTTCCTGGTATAACTGTTTTTGTACCTGAGAGAATAAATGTAGGCCATGTAACCAATCCAGTGGAATAGCTATGGATACTAAAGAAAACATGTTTTATTAATAAACACTATGCATGATCTGTTGCTAAGTTTGCCAATAAATCATTTAAAATATTTGCTCTAGATCAAGACTAATAAGGTGTGTGAAGTGGGCATACAGTAGTGAAGTGCTTTGGTAAGGACAGCAAAGATGATTTTAGTGACTTCCTTAGTGGACATGTTGTGTTATAGCATGTTAGTGAAGGAACCAAGAGCTGACAGGGTGCAGTAGTCCCTCCAGATATCACACTGAATATGAATAATCCATCTGTGAGTGTATAGGTATTCCTTTAATTAAGAAAATGGGGTAGGAATGTAGACTTATACTGGACTTCCAGCACTGCTCCTTTGGAGGCGAATGATGGAATTAGTTGTGGATGATAGAAAATTCCCAGGTGGGGTAAACTGACTAATGGCACCCACATGTACACATACACACACACACACACACACACACACACACACACACACACACACACACACACACACACACACACACACACACACACACACACACACACACACACACACACACACACACTTTACTGCAGCTCCCTGCATTTAACATATACAGTGCTACTTCCTAAGTCATAACACTTCCTCATTTCATTAATCATCATACTAAATGGGAAAACATGAAATCATAGACATGAAAGTGAGCTTTGTAATCCTATGTTGTACTGATCCCATTTGGCACAGCTGACCCACTTCTGGACCTATAATCAGCTAGTCTGTAATATAGACCTCTGGCAAACTGCAAAACAAGCCTTGCCTTGCCCAAATAATAACTCCAGTCACTCCAATGATCAGAGAATGCTTTGCTGAAATAAGAGAAACATACCAGCTTGACATATTTCTCCTGACACTCTAATAAATAATGTCAGTGACCACTGTCCCCTCAGAACTTACTGATTTTTCAAAACTTCAACCCCTTCCTTTACTCATCACAGACAGACCCATCTCTATTAGGAGAATCTCTCCTTCTTAACAGCTTTACCAATATTGTCGAAGACACTCTTTATTTCAATAATGATGTATTTTCAAGACATTCTTTCAAGCTGCCAAGATGTACTTTTTTCATCTACCATAAGAGCATTATGAGTACAGCTCTCATTGAGGTAATCAAAAGAACTTTATCTTCAAGCAGTCTGTTAATTGTATAAATGGCTATGATGCTACAGTATGATAAAAAGTAAAATTAGACAAAACTGAGTTCAGCCTCACCATGGTATGCTAACTATACCAGCCATTCCAAGATCTTTTTAAGGAATAACAAAAACATATGTGAGCACTCATGCAAAAATAATATAATTTCTTTATTTTTCTCTGGAAAATTTAAGTACACTTCTATGATGCCCCTCCTCTGGGCCAGTAATCAAGGAGCCTCAATACTCACCAATGACACCAGTGAGGGAAGTTCACTTGGAACAAAAATAGACTGAATATTTCCAGATGTGTTTTCTGTACCAAGCACAATTTCTCTTAAGAGCACACAGGGAACACACTCAGTCCTAGGGCTGGGTTTCCCTCTCTCTCGCCAGACCCCAAATAAGACTCCTCACTGACATAGCTGTAGAGTTGGGTCCTCAGTCGAGTGTTCCAAGCCAAGTCCTCCACCATCATCTCTGTGATACCAGTGCCCTGTGTCCCTGCTCCAAGTAGTTGACAGACACACTCTTTGAGGTTTAATTTTCACACACACGCACACCCACACACAGACACACACACACACACACACACACACACACACACACACACACACACACACACACACACACACACACACACACACACACACACACACGCACACACACACACACACACACACACACAACTGGGAAAGGCTGGCACAGATTAATCAACTATGCCCCTCTGCCAAGATGATAAGGTAGATACTGCCCCAGAGCACTCCAAAGCCAGCTACCCTCAGGGTCTTAGAAGGGTAACCAATTATATTGAGCAAAATGAATACTAATACAAATGGTAGTATTTGACAAATGGAGCAAGGCTTTCAGGAGTGACCATGGTGTCACCAAATAAATATATGTACTCTCAAAGGTTAAAATATTCTCACAAAGATCGACCACAATGAAAAGTTTAAATATGTTTAATAATAAATAATAAAAGATTTAGAAAATATTAAATACCTACTTACAATAAACAACAGAGTTTTAGACACAGGAAATTTTAAAAATAAAACAGATAGAAAGTTTCACACAGATGCAGAAAAGCAAAATTAATCTCACTATATTTTACTGACTGATCTAAAGAATTACTGTCTCCTAGTTCACTTAGTAGAGCAAGGCAAGATGAAGTAGGTAAGTGGTCCTTCTTTGTCAGGTTGAGACTTCTGTCTCATCTAGTATTAAAACATTATTTCAGTGCTGGATTACAGAATGACATCAAATACATCAGGTCCCCTGACTTCTAGTTCCCACACTACCCCCTTTACTAGAAACTGAGCCAGAATCTCGCACATATGTGTTAACATACACACACATATAGAACTTTACTAAGATGTGTTATAACATCTGGAAGCTATAACACCATTTCAAAAACTTCTACCCTTCCAAGGTAGCAATTAGTTCACCCCTGAGGAAAATACAGTAGGATTTCTAGTCCAGTTTTTTACAGATATTTTGTCTCTGTCTGCAGTCAGAACTGTAAGATACATTCTTTATTGTCTAAACCAAGTAGTTTAATGTCAGACTATTTGTCAAAGTTAGCTAGACTGAAATTAACCTCTTCTCTTCCAGTATCCTCTGTTACAATATATTCATTTCAAGAGTTACAGCACAGTCTGACATACAGGTGCATTTCTTTTCTGTCTAGCAGGACCCACTGTTGGTACATTTTTAACACAAACAGCTTTACAAATACATTTTCAGCACAAGCACCTGTACAAATCAGTTTGATAAACAAATGACATCTAATTCTTTACAAATCTCCAGCTTACTATGCTGGCATGTGTTACACATCCAGTTCTACTGGCATAGTTGGCAATACCTCATATCATCACAGCTTACAAGAAGCTTCTAATATTTCCAACTACTTTCTAAAACTCCTGTCTTCTCAGTCCAGCAGCTGATTAACTCAGCAGACAAAATAAGCCAGTCTTTCATCTCTGCTACTTATTGACTCTTACATCATACTTCATATTTTGCAGAATAACAAATAAGGGGAATTAGAAGTATTACTTACATTATCAGTAAATATTTCCCTGTTGCCTCCCTGTAGCCCTCCTTTCTTAAGTTAGTCTCTCCTGTTATTTTTAAGCCACTGTTGTTTGTCTTCAGCCTCTGGCTCTGTTAAGTATTATTCCCTCCAACTGAAAGAATGTAATTACCAATGTACTCACTGCACTCTGGTAAGTGAAAGAACTTTTTACTCATAGTCCCATAGATAACTTTTCTGTTTTGGCCAAAAAAAGTGCTCAATGAGCCATTGCTTGCGCAGGTTTGTAAAAATGGCCTAATATATCATTCATGCTCCTTGGCTACACTATGAGCTTCACTAGCTTGTTTTATGGTCTCCTGGATAAAGCAAAACTTGGTGGGTATTTCATAAGGTGGAGCATAAACCACAGTCTTCTTTCACTACCTCTGTATAATATCCCTTTCCTGTTAATTTGTTTTTATTTCTGCAATTAGAGGAATTTGATTTTCAGGAAGGGCTACACAGTGGTTGGATGTCTACCATTCTAGAAGGGCAATACATGTAAATTAAAACATAACTTATTTTTTGTTATGCAATGTTATTAAGGGTTCCCCATGGCTAAGTACTGTAGTCCCTTCTCTTTTCTATTTTCATAAATGAATTGGCCACAGTCAAGCCTCACCTCTGTTTAAACTTTGTGCTGTTGCACTTGCCCTACTGAAGGCAGGTTATGGCAAAAACCATTAAGAAACTATTATAGAATGACATCTTTAAAAATTGTGTGCAGCTGGGTTACTTACCAGTATAATGTCCGGACCTGTTGCTGATCTCACAGAGTGGTGATTCTACTACTAGATGTAGCATATGTTGCTAAAATTATCTTTTAATACTGTAAATTTAAAGTTAAAATCAGCACTCTTTCCTTAGCATTGCCAAATACCTACATAGACCCATGCCATCATGTCTAGCATAGTAATTATGTCAGGCTGGGAGTGCAGGCATTTGGCAGTGAACCAGAAACATAGGGGGAAGACAAAAGAGCAAAATCAGAAATGGTCTTTCAGAAATTGGTAATGTTTAATGAATATATAAAGCTGTGCTGCTGCAGTTATTAAATATTACTGTATTCCAAGTACCCATTCTATTGAATTGTTACTTTGCCATGTTGTACCATGCAGCTGTGAGTGGCTGTAGGCTCAGGAAATCACAATAAACAAAAGAAATAACAAAAAAAGTAAAGACATACCCATTTCCCCTGTTAATAGATCAAATAGTTTGTAAAAGGAGATGAGTATCTTAATATGAACAGCTGCTTGCAACTTTTGCATAGTATTTCAAAATATTTTAAAGCAGTTGGAAGCCGAGACAGGACATTTATCATGAGGGAATATCCATTACATCTATGCAACCAGTAGGTTGAGAGAATCAGCTGCACAGGGTGCATTGTCAGAAGTCCTATTTGCATAGAAAAATATTATTTTATGTGAAAATATAATTAGGAGAGCCACTAACTACTGGGAAACTCTTCAAAACACTAGAAACTGAATGTGGGCACCATATTCAGTTATGCTAGTAGGCAGATGATCTGTAATCACTACAGTAGGTGTATTTTATGCTGTTATTGGCTAACATATCATCACAGACTGTAACCTTTGGCACTGCCCATCAGTTATATAATCCTCTTCAAATAAGTCTTCCTGACCTACACAGCAACCCTGTCCTTCATGTTTCCTTCATTAAATGTACTGGCCTTTAGTTTTGGCTTTAACTGACTTTCAGCCATGTCCATCCATCACAGCTGTTCATTTGCTAGAAAACAAACTCCCAGTTGGTTTAAATGTTGATTAAATTGGAGATATATAGAGAAAAGGAGATGTTTCATAAAGGGAGCTCTCCATTCTCCCATCCAATACACATCCTTTGCCAGGCAGACTTCAAAAACAACCATTCAGTGTATCCTACTCTGCACAACCTTGGCGAGGCAGAGGTCAAAGGTAAACATAAACAATCTAGTCACAGCTGAGTGTCTTCTAGTTACATGCAAGACTGAAGCAGTTTAGACAAGATCAACAAATGTAGAGTAGCATCTGCAAGAAGCCATAAAATGAAAACACGCCTGAATGTTTTTGAAGAATTTACTCCCTGATGTTATCTCATTTCCATCTGCTGCTGTCCCCAGTGGAGAAGAAAGCAAAAAAAAACCACTGCTCTTCTTTGAATCTTCCACCAATAAGCAAAAAAATAAATAAATAAAAATACTGTATATAGCCAATGTGGAAGCAAGCCCGTCTGCTCATGTACACTCCTAAAGCATATTCTAACAGTTACAAAAAAATCATCAAACCTGCATCCTGTATCATAAACAGATCCTTTATGCAATGCTATAAGCCAGAAATTACTTCCCATAAGGGCTGTAGAAAGAAAATACAAGCCACCAAAAGGCCATATAGATGCCTGTTGTTTCAGTAGCCTTCCAGGTAGTATCTTCGGACTATAGACTTCATTTCTATGTTACTATCATGTGAGAAAACAATCAACACTCCGCACACTGATAACAATGTCCTGCTAACCTCTTTTAACAATAATAAATTAACCCAAACCACATGGCAACAGGGACTGAAGTACTAGAAGGGCATGCCTTGCATTATTGGCTTCTTTGTTTTCTTTGTGAGCAATGATTACAGGTAGTATTTTTCTACTTTTTTTTGGCATTCATTTATTATGGTGTATTTTTCAATTCCAGTTAGCTCATTGATCAACACTGCTGTGGCCAGATATGGTTTGTTTAATGAATGTCTATTAGCTACCTTCTGTGTAGCAATTATGATTTGTTACTGCGCAGCTGGAGTCATAATGTTCTTCACTAATACTCTTATCTAAAACTAGAATACACACCCTACATGGCTCCATATCACTTGTAAAATAGCAGAATAATTATTATTAATTTTTTATCTCCCTCCCTCCCTCGTAGGGCCTAGACCAATGTCTCCTCTACCTGCTATCAGTTGACTCATTGTTGCATGATGGCAGGAGATGAACATCTCAATATCCTTGTGTGATCCCTAGCTATTGTATGAACCTCTCTGAATGTAAATTATTTCCAAATGATCTGGAAACTAAAATAAAAAGCATTTGTTACTTTTTTCGCTGTGTATGATTACAGTCTGTAAAATTAGATAAAAACTCACTGGATATCAAACATCAGCTGTTGTTTGTTTGAATTATTTATTTTTCTTGACATGATTTTTTCTACTTTATAGGGGGTGTTGGGAGAGAATATTTCCTGTCCTACTTAAAGTCAAACTGGAAATCTGAACTTACAGGCTGTAATAGTTTTTCTGCTAGTTCCGAAAAGCTAGAGTTCACGACTTTTTTAGATTCACTGATTCTAATTTCTTTCATCTAATAATAATGTTTTTGAGACTATATTACACAATTTGTCTGGAATGCAATATTCAACAGTGTAGTGACAGATAACTTTTTGTACTAAGAAATTAGGTTCTAAAATGAAATCTGAAATTTATATGGATTTTTGTCAGGTTTGTGTACTTTTCTTCTTCTCAATCTTTCTATTGTTGTTTAGTTGTATTGATTGAAAATGTTAAATGAAATGGAGGATATTTCATTGCTGTGTTTATCCCATATATATCTTTTTAGCTTATGCTCATTGCTCATAGAATTATAGTTGTAGACTGGGCTAATGACCAGTAGATCCCTTGTAAGCCTAGCCATGCTACCCAAATGTGATCCACACATTTTATTTATACAGGGGGTGACTTACTGACTGCCTATGTCCATGAGTGACATAGGTGCTAGACCAGGGATGAATTTCTGATTACCCATTCACTGGTTCAAGTTGTGCTTAAATAGGGATAAGAGGAACTCTGCTTCACATGGATGGAAAGTTTGTTAAAATGAATGAGAATTCTCTGAGAAACATATCTGACATGTCCTATTATGTCGCAAGCAAAATTTTGTTTTTTTTAATATAGTAGCTCTGATACTGTTTGTTTTGTGGATGTGCAAAATGCTCATCAAAACAGAGTCCAGGAAAGCCTTTTAGACCAGGCAAAGATCCCTTCTCAAAAGTTTATATGATACAGAGCAAAGAGACAGGGCTTTGAGGTGATCAGCGTAGGACATTGTATTTACTCCCTGTATTGTTTTTGTAAGGAACCTTTATGGATGTTCCAGTTGCTGCATGTTTCTGGTCAGGTGCAAACTGAAGGAACCAATATACTCTGTGATCTGTCTGATGAGGGCTGAGTACATTAGTATGATGACCTCTCTGGACTGATGAGGGCTGAGTACATTAGTATGATGACCTCTCTGGACCTAGAAATCATGTCCAATTCTTATAAGTTGAGCAACATAGAAGGATTTTCTTAATATCTTGGAGATGTTCTTCAAAGACTAGGTTACCATCTATGTGAGTTCCCAGATCCCTGATTAGTTAATCAACATTTAAGGGTATTTTATTGATGAAGAAGTTATTCCTGGTGGCTGACTTCCCAAAAGGTACTACAGTGCATTTCTTGGTATTGACACCAATCATTTGTGTTTGATCTTCCTGAAGGGTACTATCATCTTGGGGGTGGGGGTGGGGGGTTGGTCAATGACTGCTGCCAGTTTGCAATCATCTTTGACATATACGAAGTATATATTAAAGAGGAGTGGGCATAGCACAAAGCCCTGGGAGACTCCACTGGTGACTGGCCTGTTTGTGGAGGTAGCCCCACCGATTCTAACCTCCTGGGTCCTATCAGTGGGCCAACTAGCTATCCAGTGTGCTATAAAGGGGCTTATATCTAGTTCCATAAGTTACCTGAGCAGAGTACTGTATCAATTGCATTAGCCAGATCTTGGTAGGCAGTATGCATCATTGTCCTCTCATCCATTGCCTTAGTGACCTTTGCAAAGAAGTCCACCAGATTCAGTAAGCATGACCTTCCTTTGACAAATCCAAACTGGATAGATCCATTGTCTGAAGGCCTCCTACGTCCTTGTTGATAACTATATGATAGTTATTTTCATGGCTTTGCAAATAAGACTAGTCAGACTAATGGGTGCATAGTTTCCCATATCTGTTGAAGGTCCTCCTTTATGAAGGGCAATGACAATTACAGTCCTCTATTCATGTAACACAAAGCTTGTTTTAAGACTAAAGTTAAACAATGACTCCATTGGTCCTGATATGTCATATTTTAGACTGTTCAGGGGGGCATCCTGGGATGTTAGAGGGGCAGATTGAAGCTGTGTCCTTGGTTTTAGTGAGCAATGCCAAAACATGCTCCTTAGATATAGTTGGTGGGGTTATGTTTGGGGGTATTTTTGGGGAGATGGTTGGAGTAAGAAGGGGTAAAGCTGGAAGTGAATTTGCCTGTTAACAGTTTCAGTATCTTGCCAGGCTCGGTGAATGTGGCACCATTAACCACCAGTTCAGCACATTGCTGTATGCTGCCCTTGAGGTTTCAGACATAGCTGAAGAAGGTGTTATGTTTATTTTTCATGTGGGAGGCTATCTTAACCTCAAAGTTGGCTTTGCTTCACCTAATTAGTTCTCTTGGTTGCCTACTTAGTTTGATGTCCGAGTTTTACTTTATGGGAATTACACCCCTGATTTTTGCCTTCATTTTGTTCCTTTTATTATATATCCTGTTTAATTTGGGATACCACCTTGACTGATTCTTTCTGGGGCTAGTCCTCGGTTTATGTCTGGCCATACCTCTCAACCTCCTATTGCAAGAAATCTGGCAAAGCCACAAATAATGGGGGGATAAAGGCCCAAAAATAGAAACACATTTTAAAAACTGCTCTTTAAAATGATAAAATTGCTAGAATAACAGGATTTATGTTAGTATGTATTTTCTGAAGGGTATGGAATTTGAAACTCAAATATATGTCATTATTTATTGACTTTAATCTTCTGTGATTTGCCAGAAAAAACACAATTTTTATAAGGAACAGTCCAAAAATATGAGGCAAAAAATGGGCATTCTGCAAAAATTTGGACAGTTGAGAGGTATGCTTCTGGTAGGTACAGCAGCCTATTTGCAACCATTGATGTGGTTGTACAGAGTTTCTAAGAGCAATTCAGTAGTGTTCACAGGGTTTGGAGGAGCACTGAATTTTGACAAAGCATCACTTAATAAAAGGACATTTTGCTTGGAATAGTTCCTAACTGTTATTGTGTTTAATTGGATTATGGAGTTGATTCTGATTTTGAAGGAAACAGCTTTATGGTCAGACCTTACCAGGGTGGACAAGGCATTGGGGTACTGCAGCATTCTTCCATACTTGTGAGCACAAGGTCCAGTATGTTGGAGCCTCTAATGGGTGTATTCGCTATTTGTTCAAGGGTGTTGTTTGTGTTTATGAAGTCCACGAATCTCTGTGCCTGTAGATTTGAGTCTGTGTAGGATTCCTAGTGTAAAATGGGGTAATTAATGTCTCCCAAGAGTAGGGTGTTAGGTTGCATGGTAAGTGTCTCCAGCAGATCCAAGTATGCATTGCGAGAGTTTTGTGACATGGAAGATGCCCTATAGCTAGCTAAAACAGAGTACAGGATTTTGTCTATGATGATCTGCTCATGGAGGAACTCCAGCACATCATATTTGACCACCATAATGGTATGCTTGTTACTGATGTATATTGAAACACCTTTAGCCCTTGTCTGTACAGCTGCTTGTTTAAAAGTGTGGAAGAAACTGAAACCTTACACTGCCAAAGTATTCTCTGCCACTTTAAACCATGTCTCAGTAACTGCACAGATGTCTATATTCTCAAGTGTGAGGAGGGCTTGGAGAAAGTATAATATATATTTAGGCTCCTGGCACTGAGCAGTAACATCTTGAGGTATAGTTGAGTTAAATTTGCTGATATGTTGGTAGGTTTGTTAATACTGCATTGCTTAAAAAAGGTACTATGTGGGTGGATAAAGTTTTAACTAGTATTCAAAAGCCTAGAGGGGAAAGGTGCAGACCATCCTTGTTAAGCAATGTGGTCTGTCAGCCATGTTCTCCCAAGCTGACAAATATTAGATCCTCTTATAGTAACACCAGAAAGACAGCCAGCTATTAAAATAAATATTTTTTGCTCATATTGCAGCATTATCCTAGGTGATGGTAATGTGCTGCTCAATGCTAAGTTCATACCAGCCTGAGATACAGAGTCTGGAAAGCTCCATAATGTCTATTCATCATTTGCACCTACATGGAGTATAATGGAATCATACTGGTGCCTGTGGCATAATGACTTTAGTACCCATGTGATTTGGTGGATCTGTGTATGATCTGCTGGATCCTGGCTCCAGATAAGCAAACATAGTTATATTACCCTTGCTCAGCCTGGTTAGAGGTGCATCAGTATATCTTACAATGGAATCCCCTATGACAAGGGTCATGAGAAGTTAGTTTGCTTGACTTAGGGGCTTAGTGTTTGGGACTCCACTGAAAGTGACTATAAGGGTGGTGTTAGGTGCTTTTCCTGAGTGCCTTTGAGTTTGCTGAGGCATAGCTTTGTCAATGGAGAGTTTAAATCATCTTTACTGTTCAGGAAAATTGCTTTTAAGTGCCACAGCATATATTTGTCTTTGTGTGTGTTCTGTGCATGTTTTTGAAACTCTGATGTGTGCTTGTATGTGAGACTTTAGCTTCCACTGTCATTGCGTAAGTACACCTCAGACATACTGTTTTCTTCCAGTTGTGTAGCTGGGGAGAGGCAAGAGGGGCAACTGCTCAGGGCTCAAAGTGTTGGCGATGGCATGATTAGCTGATCCAGGTCACTGTAGAACTCCTTTAGTCTAAACTGTAGCAACTGCATATATATATATATATATATATATAGATATATATATATATGTGTGTGTGTGTGTGTATACATATATATATATATATATATATATATATATATATATATATATATATATATATATATATATATATAGGTTCATAGATTCATAGGTTGGTACTAGGCTATCAGCCCTAGGGCCTATACAAGCCTGGCCATAAAAATTCCCTGGATATTTCTTCCCACAATATTTACTTCCCTGGACCCTTGTCTAGCAGGGCAACTGACATGATCCCTGGGGTGAATTTCCTGTCTCCCATCCAATCATCAAGGTTCCTTTTGAAGAGAGCCAAGGAGGCGCTCTGCTTGACATGTAAGGGCAGTCTATACCAGAGTATGGGGAGTTTCTGGGTCAAGAATCTATCCCTTCAGCATGTTTTGTTCATTGTGATGACAAGGTTTAGATCCCGGGAGTGTGTGGCTCTGAGGGATTGGAATTTCTTTAAGTGGAACATGTCCAACAGCTCAGGGTTTGACATGGCCTTGTATGTTAAGCAGAGATCGCCTCTGAGCAGACGATATGCCACAGAGTATAGCTGGAGTTTTTTTAGATGGTCAGCCTATGGCATCTGCTTTAGGCCTGTGATTCTTTTAGTGAGGTATTTCTACAGCCTTTCCAGCTGTTGCAGATGTTTTGTGAGGTACATACAAACGGGGCGTTATTACTCTATAATGAGTCTAATGAGGGATGAGTACAGTGGGACAATGACCTCCTTTTTTCTGGATGAAAATCCCTTAGTGATGAGGTGTGCCACATAGAAGGATTTCCTGACTGTTGTGCCAATGTGGTTATCAAAGGTGAGACCACTGTCCACCTGTGTCCCTAAGTCACTCATCACACTTTCAGTGTTTAGTGTACTGCCACCTATGTGGTAATTCATGGGTACATGTTTTTTCCCAGAGGGGATAACTATACATTTCATGGCATTAGGCTTGAGTCCATGGCTCTGGCACCAAACATCTGTTTCTGTAAGGCCCTTTGGTAGGATATCCACATAATTTAGGGATTCAATAATGGCTCTCAGCTTGCAATCATCGGTGAAATTTGTTAGCTAGAGCCCCTTAGTGTTGGCCTGTATGTCAGAGAAGTAGATGCCAAACAAGAGCAGTCCCAAGACTGTACCCTGAGGTACTCCACTTGTCACTTGCCTAGAGTTGGATTTGGAGTCAGCTACTTTTACATTCTGGGTTCTGTCAGTAAGCCAGTTGGCAACCCATCAAGTGACGTAGGGATTTATGCCCAGCTTAGTAAGTTTATCTATGATTCCAGAGTGGGGTATGGTGTTGAAGGCCTTAGTGAGATCCAGATAGGCTGTGTGGACTGCCTTACCCTCGTCCACAGCTCTGGAGACTTATTCAATTAAGTCAATCAGGTTCAGGAGACAAGATTGGCCCTTCACGAACCCAAACTGGGTGGGGTCCAGTGTTTAAAGGTTGCCAATGTCTTTGTTTATAAGTTCCATGATAATGCATTCCATGCCCTTGCAGATCAGGCTCATCAGACTGATGGGATGGTAGTTCCTGGGATCCAAGGTGGATCCCCCCTTGTGGAGTGGGATAAATGTAGCTGTGCGCCACTCAGTGGGCAGAAAGCCTGAGGTGAGGCTATGATTAAACATGACACTTAGGTGAGGTGCCAGTTTATTTTGTAGTTCTTGTAGTACACAGCCTGGATGTCATCTGGTCCCATGGATGCTGTATTCTTAGCTTTGGAGAGTGCGGTTTCTACCTGTGTGGCCGTGATTACCAGAATTTGGCAATCTTTTGGTATTGAGACGGGCCCTTTAAGGGGTGAGATGGGGGTGAAGTTGGCACAAAATCGATGTGCCAGGATATTGGCAATATCCTTGGGATCAGTATATTTAATGCCATTCTGTTGTAGCTCAGAGCAGATCTGAGCATTGCCATTTAGATTCTTGACATAACTATAGAATACCTTGTGGTTATCTTTGGAATCTTTGGCAATTTTATTTTCGTAACTAGCTTTTGAGGATTTTATGAGGGATCTCAGCTTCTTATATATATATATATATATATATATATATATATATATATATATATATATATATATATATATATATATATATATATATATATATATATATATATATATATATATATATTTTTTTTTTTTTTTTAACTAAAACCTGAACACTGTAGTCTTCCAGGCAGGCAGATATAATCTGTAACAACTGTTTGCTACAGTATGCTACAGTTTAAAAGAATATTTATTTTTCAATAAAACACTTCATGGAGGATTGGGGCAGGGGACAGAAACAGAACCTGAATACCTGGGGCTGGCTGATGTGCTAGTAGAAGGAACATCAGTTTCTTTTTATTATTTGGGTTGAGGTTGCCTAGATCTAACTCAATGGTGCAGTGGTGCAGCAGTTAGCACTGACACCTCACAGCAAGAGGTTCTTTGGTTTGATTCTTGACTGGGATGCCTTCTGTGTGGAGTCTTCATGTCCTCCCTGTGTTTGTATGGGTTTCCTCCAGGTGCTCTGGTTTCCTTCCATATTCCAAAGCCATGTGTCTGGAGGGTTTCTCCCAAGGCCACTGCTGAAAATGGGCTTTGTCCTGTTAAACTTTCCCAGTAAACAAATGCTAATAAATAAATAAAATTATTTCAGTGAATTTTTTTTTTTTGCTCTTCACTTATTTATTATTTATTATTTATTATTTATTATTTATTTATTTACATTTATTTGCTGGGAAATTCCAACTGGACGCAGGTCCTTTTTCAATGGAGGCCTAGGGAGAAATGCTCCACAGAACAACAAATGAGCTGGAGAGTACATGGAGAACAATAGAATATACATACAATAGCAAATAATATATACTGCAGCAAACATTAGCTATACATACAATATGAAGCATAGTAATGAACAGATATGCCAATATCTAGCTAAAGGCCAGGAATAAAGCCAGGATGTATTTACAGAAAGTACTAAGTTCAAACAGATACTGTTCTAAACTCATATACCTAAATTTTATACAAAAATATTGCACTAAACTCAAGCAGATATAAAGCAGAAGCTCCACACGGAGGTGGAACAAGCTAGAAGGGCTAATGGGATGAAAGGGGAGGATAGCAGAGTTAGAGAGGATACTGAGTGAGTAGTAATGTGGTAGTGAGTGGAAGCTAGATGTAAGTCAGTTGGATATGTTTTTGGAATTGAGGTGAAGTGAGGTACTTAAGCATGTTATAACAGGTCTGAGAGATTGAGTGAGGAGGGAAGGGGAAGGTAAAGGGTTCCCTTGAAGAGCTGAGGGGCTGTAATTGAACCATCTACTTTTCTGTCTGCTTCTTTAAGGATTAAGTTTTTGTGAGTAAACATGAGACAATTGTTATATTGTCTCAAGGTGCCCACATCTATCAAGCTGGCTGTAGAGAAGTTAGGAAGTTGCATATCCATACTATTCAGTTCATTGGTGAGATACAAGGAGGTATTGGGGTTAGAAGGCTATTAAGGGTGCTTTGTTTGGTGCAAACTAATAAGGTGCTTTACTGGGGCAGATTATGTTAAACAGTACTAAATTCTAGAAACTTTAATGTTTACACAATACTACTCAATCTATAGGTACTACCACTCGATGCTCTACTAGACAAAAAAAAAAAAAACAAAACAAACAAACTAATGAGTCCTCAGGCAAATAAAATTTCTGCACAACTAATCCTTTTCTGCATTTACCAATTCATATAGACCAGGCAAACACGTACCAGTCCTCTTAATATAAAAACACAGTAGAATGATCCACGAGTGCAATGCTACAACAGACAAATTAAATAGCTACATGGAAATCTCTTGCTTAAGGTGATTTCAAGACAGTCTTACAGCAGTAACACTGAGAAGAACAGCAATGAGTTCTTGGAAAATGAGTGAAAGAAAATATGTAGTAAAGGAGGCTTACTCAAGAGCAATAATGGTTTACTGGTTGGACACTCAGTATCATGGATTTATGGAAAACAATGGGTGGGAAGAGTTATACATAAGTTATACAGCAGACAATAACAATAAAAGAGGGGAGGGAAGGACTTTGGAAATCAGATTACCATAAGGGGTGGAGGCTACAGATATAGCCTTATAAAACTACCACAACAGCAAAAGGGTGGGAGAGTTGGGAAAACTTTCAAGGCACAAGCAGGCAAGCTAGAGAGGTATCCAAACAAATAAGCCAATACTGGCACTCTTTCAGAAACTTTAGCTTAACTGACTCAAACCTATAACACCATTTTTGTATATTTCCACTTTACTAGCTCTTTTTGGCATTCAGACCCTTTTTGGGCCCATCTTCTTTAATTAAGTGGCTTATCAGCTAATAATAGGCAGTACTAGAAAGTGCACAGAATTATTAACAAAATTACTTTAGGATTATCAATCAATGATGCCATAAAAAGATAATTTATCCTTTATTATTCATATTTCATATTTATGTTCATATTTTCATAACTAAGTGTGTTATCTGTTATTCAGGGGCATAGTGTGAAATGCCATGGTGGGAGCCAAGAAAATTAATTGTCAATGCCCATTTGTATTACACTGTACCTGAGATACCTGAGATATTACTAGTTTTTTGATAATAAAATGTTAATAAAATAATAAATGAATAATTATGAAAATAATATTTCCAGTTGTATTACATACTTCAAAAAACAAGTAACATGCAAACTGTTGCATGACATCATGAGCAACCTTAGATATTCATGAAGAAAACTGTCTTTGATATTTGCACTGTAAGTTTAGCATCTTTAGTGATGATATACAGAGCTTTCATATAGCTAATTATAATATGTTTACATATTTCTATAAATCTCAATAAATATACACTCATAGAGGAATTTCTTGTTGTCATATGAAAGCTTATGTCTGGTTAAAAATGTTTTAACAATATGTGCCTAGATAGTACAGTTTCCAATATATAACAATTTATTTGTGAATGTTTAACAAAAAAAACATAATTGGGGTTTGTGTTCATTATAATACATTATTATTATTATTATTATAATATATTATAGTATTTATAGAAATACTAAACATGCACTGACTATTGTCACTGCAAAGAATACTTTCTATAGCTAGCATTGCTGTTCGTATAATTTTAATAGATTTATTCACAAAATATTTGCATGTATTTATCTTATTTTTTTAAGTTTATTGTTCAGAAAATGTTCTGGAATGCAAAATATGTGTAGGCTGTTGGAAGTGTGACATTCCACACCTCATGGGTGTCAATGAGTTAATGTGTTAGTGAGGCAAACACTGAATGCAACTTTAAGCAGGTAAATAATAAGCAGAATATACAAGCCTTGATGTAACAAAAGGAGATACTACTAGCCCAGCTATCTGGAATTTTGTATGTGGCTGCGTGTCATTTGTGAATATCAGCATGATGCAATTGCTTGTGTTACAACTGTATTAGAACTGTATGTCATATTGTACAGATGTGTGTGGAAGAGATATTTTGTAAAATACTGAGCAGCAATGTATATACGCTATTGTAAATGTTTAGATGTATATGTATTTTAAGAATGGGGACTGAAGCACAATTAGTTAACTTCAGAAGAATAGCTGAAAACTTAAATTACTTTATAACCATGTAATAGAAGCAATGTTATTTTTCAGTTTCAGTGCAACAGGAGACATAATGTATAGAACTAGAAGTTTTTTGCATTGCCTTAAAATGTGGAGGAAGTTAAATTATTTTACAACTCACCATTTGCCAAAAAATCTAAGGCCTATGTGTTTTCGCAGGTAGATGCTAAAATCAATGGTTGTGAGTCTGGGAATTGATAGTCAGATGACAAGAAGTGATGTCATGCTGCCAGCTACCCCAGCAGTGATATTTGAAATATTAATTTAAGAACTCTGTGAGAGAGATACTGTGCATTTTGTATTTGGCTTTGACCTGACAAGAACATCCACTCACATCTGCCTGCTTGTTTGTTCTGTAAATAAATTAACTAGGGTACACTAATTTCTCTTAGATTCAGACAGGAATATAATGAAGTATAGTTTAGATGTTTTCTTTATTTATTTGAGACTGTCCTGCAATGGTATTTTAAATATTTCCTGTGATTTTGAACTCTGATGCAATTGTGATTATTTACTGAGTATTTTCTTGTTAGTTTATTATTTATTATTAAATATATTTAAACCTTTCATTGTGGCTAATCTGAGTAGAGATATATTTATGTTCTGGGAGTACTTGCATATTTATTTGGTGACACTATGTGGGCCACTTCTAGTAGCCTTGCTCTTGGTCAAACTACCATTTGGATTAATAGTAACATTACTCAGTAAGATTGGACACTCTTAAAGTAGATGATAAAGAGGTGGCTGGTGGCAGTAATAACTACCTTACAGTCTGGGCAAAAGGGGGCATAGCTAGTGAACCTGTGCCAGCCTTTCCCAGGTGTGTGAGTGTGTTTATGTATACATCAAATCTCAAAGAGTATGCATGTCAGCTACTTGGGCAGGGACACAAAGCACTGGTTTGACAGAGAGGGTGCTGGAGGTCTTGACTTGGCCCCTCAGCTGAGATCTCAACTCTATAGCTGTGCCAGCGGGGAGTTTTATTGGGGATCTGGAGAAAAAGGGAGAAACCAGCCCCAGACTGACTGTGGTCTCTGTGTGCTCTTAAGGGAAATTACACTTGATGCAGAGCACTGCATCTGGAAATACTGTGTGTGTAACTTGTCATCATCCCAGTGTGTAAGTCCTGCACTGTTGTCAGTGGTGAAGATTAAAGATCCTTGATTACTGGGCCAGTGGTGGTGCTTCACAGATGTACAAACTGGAGGAGAGAAAATGTTCTCACTATTGAACTTCTGTAACAATTTATGAATCATATGAATATATATTTTGCAGATTTAACATGCCCTTTTCTGATTTATTTCCTAATCTTTATGATATACTTTATTATCCAGTTTTATTCTCTTAACAATGAGCTCTATTTTGAAATTGTAGCCTTCTCTTGCCTACATGTAAGGGTTATGGTGTAAATTCTGATGTGCTTTCAGTTTTTCTGTGCTAACAATAATATACTGACCTTGATGTATTTGATAACAAAATTATAGAAAAGTACCATACATTGTAAGTTTGTCTTGAGCTGGGGCTATATATCAATATATCAGGAAGCATGTAAGGGAGTTTTTATAAATGAACCAAGCAAGGCAAGACAGGGTGAGTTAAAAGAGCAAAATTAATGGTGCACACATCTTTTCCATGTGTATTCAGACATATTCTAATTAGATCAAATAAAAACTGTTTGCCTGAGCCTTAGACCCTTTGTGATAAGTATTCGTGGAGAAGAAAGCTGAGGCGAATGGGTAAGGTGAGACTAGTAGGTATGAAGTAGCATTGTGGTTAGTGCCGGGATGGCTTGAATTTCAATTGCATGTTATGGCAACTAACCACTTCTGAAGAGGAAATAAATAAAAAAAACAAAACAAATACAAATAAAAACAGCTGAAAAGCGGCAACTGAGGAAGACAGATGGAAAAGTCAATGGCAGAACAAAATTTACAAAGGGAGCTGTTAGAGTGAACTTTTTTGTTTATATATAGAGGTAAGGAAAACTGCACTTTTTAAGGAAAACTATTCTGAAAAGGGGCAAAGAAAGCTTTCAGAAAATGAGCGGCTAATATATTTGGAAAGCTGGAGGATGGTAGGGATAGAACGATAGGACAACTCACTTACACAGACACAGAAAGGAGCATAATGTTTAGAATATGGGATCAGTTGAGGTAGGAATTCAGTTCTGTGAAACCTGACTAATTGAAGGTCAACCAGATCGTGACAGCTACTTCAGAAAGGAAGGAACGAGAACAGCTGACACATAAGAAGGTGATATCTGAGAGTATGATTCTATTGTAAGTCTAGAAGGGAATAAAACTGAGTTTTATTGGTATATTATACATAATTAGATTATCCAATGGATGATGAGGAGAGGCACCCAGACACTAAGAATACATTGGAATTCGACAGATGGTCAACACAATGTAGAACTAAAGTGTGAAGATATTATGGCAGTCAAGAAGGTACCGATAAATGAAAGTCTTGTGTAAATGGTATTACTTCCCCTCCAAATAACGATGTTTTGAGAAAAAAAGTAAAGGAAGTTGTTGGAAGTCAGATCATGCAGGTATGTTTCATGTGTGATGAGTTGGTAATTAAGTAAAAAAAAGCTTTTGAATATGAAATTAAGTTCTAAATAACTGGAGTGAGAAAACTGGAAGTCTGCCACATTTTGTTTTGGGTAGGTGACTACAGAGGAGGAACTGAATGTAAGTCTAAAAGATCAGACATTGTTCCTAGGTAGCTGAGTGAAGTCAGCTACAGAAAAAAAATGAGAGACATTTCCAGTTAGCAGCCAACTACAAATATCTGTGGGTAATGTGAGGACATAGATGATGTATATTAGCATAGTGAGTAACCAGACATGACTAGCAAGGAAGGACTGGATAAAAGGGATGGAAATAATTCAGAGACTAAGCAAGAGTAGAGAGAAAAAGAGAGAGAGGTAATAGTTATACAATGTATAAGCTTCACTCATTTCATCTGTGTGCATATGTTCATTGTTTATACTTTAGTAAACAACTGATCTTTTCTCTTTGTTAAGTAATACTGAACTCAGGTACACCAAACAGATTGCATGTGCAAATAGATTCTCTCTGTATTTTCTCATGGCAAATACAGTTTAAAAACTTTTGTGCTGTTTTTGTACTCCATTATTTATTAAAAGAACCAAAGCGTTGAGTAAAAAGTTCTTTAATTGAAACAGCTTCACCAGTACAGCTAAAAAATGCAAATACTTCCAAAAGTAAAGTCAGTCACTCCCAGGCCTCAATACATTTTTACTTTGGGTGGTGAGTCAATTTATAGTGCTCTTGTCCAACCCACCTACTTTAATTAACAATCAATTAATTAAATAAATTGTTGTTATCATATTTGCAATTTAAAAAGATAGAGCATTTTATATCAGGTATATAGAGATATGAATGCTAATACAAACATAGATGCAATGCTAAATTTTTCACATCATACCCTATACAGTTCCCTATTCACTTTGATCCTGTTTGTCCAACATTGTTCACATTTTGTCCACATTGTTAGATAACATATATCTATTTATAATATTAACATCTGTTTAAAATTCTAACCAATATATCAATATAAATCTTACTGAACCACTTATAACTAAAACCATCTATTTCTAAAAACCAAACACCCTCTGTCATACTTCGTAACATATTAGAACATATGTAACATTACATTTTTTAAAAACATTTTAACATGGCCTTAGCTAACAAGCACTGACCTCTAACTGTTGTTCCTGTGGTCTCATTTAACCATCTTTAACATTTTAAATCTTTGGAAAAGTTTTCTACCATCACTCAGCATAGCTAATATATTGCTTTGCTGCCTGTGGTAATCCTTCTGTTTTATGCCTTATACCAACCCCTCTCATCTAGTTCCAGGTTACCTACTCTTATTGCCTAACCAACTAATTTGTTTGTTGGAGGTTACTCATTTTCCTACCCCACTTTATAACTTTGCCCTTCTCATTTTTAATAAGCTGGTGATGCTAATAGCTCCATTAAGTCCAGGTTCTAGTTTCACCTGCCAAAGCAGTTCCTTGTATTCCAAGGATGTTTCCCAGTCTCCGTACTTGTTCAAGCACCATAAATCTTAGTTCCATGTTTTCACATGCTAGTGAGTGTTTGAAAAATGCATTTGTCTCCTTCCCTTTACTAATTTCATAAAGGTGTTCTCTGTTTTAAAACTTTGGCAATGTTGACATAACCCTAAATAAACTACCCCCTTGGCCTTGCAGTTGAAATACCCAGGAGATCTTAAATAAATTTTTCTTGAATTCAGGTAGAAGCCTTTTTTGTCAATCATATTTGGACACTGTCTACAAGTGTTACATCTAAATGTACCATTCTTGTTGTTTCTTCCGTCTTTTTTTATTTCATAATTTGCTTCTAATAACTCTTTTAAATTTTTGTTTCTCCTTCTAACCAACTGGGGTTTATTGCCAAGTGTTTTCTTAAATTCCTCATTAATAGTCACAATTGGCCAGTATTTGTTAATAATTCTTTCAACTGACCAACTTTCATTGCAATTCGTGTGCACAAACAAACACCCTTGCTTTTCCACTTTTTCTCCAGCCTTATTATTGTTGTCCCTACGTTCTTCCCCTAATAAAGGAAAATATTTATCCTTTCTCTGATCTTTTACCTCTATTGTTATTTCTTCTATTAGTTGTGTGGGGTACCCCCTCTCCTCAAACAATGATTTTAAAAATAGGCACTCCTCATTAAATAACACCTCCTCACTACACATTCTAGCCGCTCTGATGATCTGCCCTTTGATAACTCCTTTTCTTTGGAATAAGGGGTGGTTGCTGTTAAAGTGGAGAAACATATTGGAATAACTATTTTTTCTATGTATACGTGACATGAAGCAACCCTTTTCTGCATTTTTGCTTAATTCTACATCCAAGTATTGCAACCTGTCAGTACTAATGTTGCATGTGAATTTTAAAAATTCTGTGCTGTCATTAATGTATTCAATAAACTGTTCAAGTTTTTCAATGCTACCCTTCCATAATATACATATATCATCTAGGTAGCGTTGATAATGTGTGAGATGTTCTACCCACCTTGTGTTGAATACAAATTTGGATTCCCAATAACTTAGGACAATGTTAGCATATGCAGAGGCGCAGGGGGTCCCCATTGCCACACCTTTTTTCTGTCGGAATAATTCTCCACAGAAAAAGACAAAATTATTTTTCAAGATAACATCCATTAACTCAACCAATAATGCTATCATTTTGCCTCCTAATTTTGAATCTATGTTTGTATTAGCATTAGCATGTATTAGGATTCATATCTCTATATACCTGATATAAAATGCTCTATCTTTTTAAATTGCAAATATGATAACAACAATTTATTTAATTAATTGATTGTTAATTAAAGTAGGTGGGTTGGACAAGAGCACTATAAATTGACTCACCACCCAAAGTAAAAATGTCTTGAGAAAGCCTGGGAGGGCCCGGGTGAAAGCGCTTGACTGACTTTACTTTTGGAAGTATTTGCATTTTTTAGCTGTACTGGTGAAGCTGTTTCAATTAAAGAACTTTTTACTCAACGCTTTGGTTCGTGATCCCTGCATCCTGGTTGCTTTGGATTACCAGTGGGTGTTTTCATAGAAGTGTTTCTTTGTGACTTAATAGTTGTTGCTGCTACAGGATTCATGGCAGAACGAACGACGAGTGCTGAGTTTTGCAATACACCGGTAATTTTGGCAGATGAGGAGGAAGGAGCCGATGACGTGCCGGTTACGCGACGAGAGTTCAAGCAGGTTATGTGCCTGCTTTCCCAGCTATCGGGACTGTTGAAAAACGCTAACACACAAAGCGGCAAGGAAATACCAGCTAATCAAGAACAGTTGCTGACAAGTGACAACATTGGGACAGGTAGACCTATAACTCATTCTCCTGACAGAAATGAAATGGCAGGAACCACCAATGCGGACGCCGAAAACACACAACAAGTGAGGAGCAAGAGAGGGGCTACCCAACACAACACAACTGTTACGGAAAGAGACTTTAATTTTAAAAAATGGACAACAAAATGCTTCTCTTTTGGGCAAGGTATGCCACAATCTTATGACAATGTTAACAATAATTTAGAAGTGAAATTGAAAGACTTTAACAATAGGTTGTATTCTTACAAGGCAACCAAACTTGAGATAGATTACTTGTCTGAATGTGTAAGAGTGAAAAGAGTCCAAATTCCCTAATAATGCTCAACCAGGGACTGAATTATTTAAAGAGCTTACAGCCCTATTTAATAGAACGGGACTTGAAATGTTAAATTTGATGATTAAAGATTATGAAGCGAAAGCTTCAGCACTCTTAGGGGAAGTGAATGATTTAAATAACACCATTGTTAAAGACACTGCATTTAATGGTATAAAGAAGGACTATGAAAGTACATTTAAAGAGATTGATAGTCATTGTGTACGAATTGTTAACAGAAAAATAAAAAAATTAGAGCGAGATTTACAAGAGTATAGTACAGGACAGGCATATAAAATTTATGGAAAAAGTAAATGGGTGCGTGATCAGAATATAAACAACAATTATGTTGAAAAAGAGCAAGACAATGTTTTTTATGATGGCCTAGATGAACAGGGCCCAAGGAGAAGTGAACGGTTGGCACAGAAATCTAACCAGCAGTTAAATCAAAACAGGACAGGGCAGCAGGATTTTCAGTTTGGTCAGGGGAGGCAGAGGAACAGGCAAACAAGCAATTACATCAGGAGATGGAACCCACCGAGGATACAATAACTGAAGAACTGCATAACACTAGTATAGACAACGATAAACTGCACAATGAACGCTGTAAGGTTGTTAAGAAAGGGAATTTTTCCATATTTAATCACACGGAGGTTGAGGTCAATGATTTGTTCTTTGAGGTTTTTACTAAAGGACTACACTTTGTCCCACAAAGTTCCATTAACATACCTAAGACCATCTTAGATTTAAAACTCTTTACAAGGCAATTGAATATAACAGCAATGTTAAAAGAGAACTTAAGTGAAAGAGATAAACTGCATAGGAGAAGTATATGGAACCCCCCATTGCATCCTGTTTTAAAAACATTTGAAGACATGGTTGAAGTGGAAATTAGAAACATATGCATCAAGGACATGTCAAAAAACAATAATTTCTCTGAAACATCATATAAATTGATTAAAAAACTAAATAGGGAAGGAGTTAGAGTTATGAAAACAGACAAAGGGGGGGGAGTGGTCCTTATGTATCAGCATGATTACGAAGCTTCATTGCACACACATCTACATGACAATGAGCAGTACAATCAGGTGTCAGTGAATGAGAGGAACATTGCATATGCCAAGATAAAATACAAACTAGAAGATAACCTATATCAAGGAGCAATTAATGAAGCACTTTACAACTACCTCCTAGTGACTAAACCAGTTACTCCCATTATTTTTGGTATCCCCAAAGTGCATAAAGGGCTACAACCATTGGTATTTAGACCAATTGTAGCAGGTGCTAGGGGGATTACCGAACCACTTGGGAAATTCATAGATGCAATATTGAAAAAATTTACAGCATCTTTAAAATGTCTATGCAAAGACTCCTGGGAATTTTTAAGGAGTATTAAGAAAGAATTGTATCAGGGGACTAATTATATGGTAACAGTGGATGTAGTGGAATTATTCCCAAGTATTCCACATGAAACTGGCCTAATATGGTTCAATGATATGCTGGCAGAACATTCAAAATTAGGAGGCAAAATGATAGCATTATTGGTTGAGTTAATGGATGTTATCTTGAAAAATAATTTTGTCTTTTTCTGTGGAGAATTATTCCGACAGAAAAAGGTGCTGCATATGCTAACATTGTCCTAAGTTATTGGGAATCCAAATTTGTATTCAACACAAGGTGGGTAGAACATCTCACACATTATCAACGCTACCTAGATGATATATGTATATTATGGAAGGGTAGCATTGAAAAACTTGAACAGTTTATTGAATACATTAATGACAGCACAGAATTTTTAAAATTCACATGCAACATTAGTACTGACAGGTTGCAATACTTGGATGTAGAATCAAAATGCAGAAAAGGGTTGCTTCATGTCACGATACATAGAAAAATAGTTATTCAATATGTTTCTCCACTTTTTATTCCAAAGAAAAGGAGTTATCAAAGGGCAGATCATCAGAGCGGCTAGAATGGCCTATTTTAAAATTATTTGAGGAGAGGGGTACCCACACAAATAATAGAAGAAATAACAATAGAGGTAAAAGATCAGAGAAAGGATAAATATTTTCCTTTAAGAGCAACAACAATAATAAGGGAGAGAAAAGTGGAAAAAGGGTGGTTGTTTGTTGTGCACAACGCGCAATGATGAAAGTTAGTCAGTTGAAAGAGAATTATTAACAAATACTGTGTGACTATTAATGAGGAATTTAAGAAAACAAGAAGGAGAAACAAAAAAATTATGAAATAAAAAAACGGAAGAAACAACAAGAATGGTACATTTAGATGTAACACTTGTAGACAGTGTCCAAATATGATTGACAAAAAATTCAAGTAAAATTTATTTAAGATCTCCTGGGTATTTCAACTGCAAGGCAAAAAGGGGTAGTAGGTTAGGGTTATGTCAACAAAGTTTTTTCGTTGGAAAAAAAGAGAAGGATCGCTAAAAAAAAGGTGCACGAAACCTTTTATGAAATTAGTAAGGGAAGGAGACAAATGCATTTTCAAACACTCACTAGCATGTGAAAACATGGAACTAAGATTTATGGTGAAACATCCTTGGAATACATGGACTTAATGGAGCTATTAGCATCACCAGTAACCTCCAACAAACAAATTAGTTGGTTAGGCAATAAGAGTAGGTAACCTGGAACTAGATGAGAGGGGTGGTATAAGTATAAAGCATAAGGATTATTCACAGGCAGGCAGCAAACATATTAGCTATAGCTAGGCTGGGTGTAGAAACTTTTCCAAAGATTTAAAATGTTAAAGATGGTTAAATGAGACCACAGGAACAACAGTTAGAGGTCAGTGCTTGTTAGCTAAGGCCATGTTAAAATGTTTTTAAAAAATGTAATGTTACATATGTTCTAATATGTTACGAAGTATGACAGAGGGTGTTTGGTTTTTAGAAATAGATGGTTTTAGTTATAAGTGGTTCAGTAAGATTTATATTGATATATTGGTTAGAATTTTAAACAGATGTTAATATTATAAATAGATATATGTTATCTAACAATGTGGACAAAATGTGAACAATGTTGGACAAACAGGATCAAAGTGAATAGGGAACTGTATAGGGTATGATGTGAAAAATTTAGCATTGCATCTATGTTTGTATTAGCATTCATATCTCTATATACCTGATATAAAATGCTCTATCTTTTTTACCAAAATATGATAACAACAATTTATTTAATTAATTGATTGTTAATTAAAGTAGGTGGGTTGGACAAGAGCACTATAAATTGACTCACCACCCAAAGTAAAAATGTCTTGAACCTGGGAGGGCCTCGGGGAAGCTGACTTTCGAGGCCGCCGGAAAGCGGCTTGACTGACTTTACTTTTGGAAGTATTTGCATTTTTTAGCTGTACTGGTGAAGCTGTTTCAATTAAAGAACTTTTACTCAGATCCCTGCATCCTGGTTGCTTTGGATTACCAGTGGGTGTTTTCATAGAAGTGTTTCTTTGTGACTTAATAATTTATTAAAAGAACACATTTTCATTGCAGTATTAATAAGTAAATGTCTTAAATGCACTTGATGTCTGAAGTACTCTTGAGTTTTATTGTCGCTAGTTTTATGAGGTTACTGGGTAAATGTTTTCTTAATGAATGATCATTAAATACAGTTTAGGAAAAAAAGACATGGAACCTTGGACTAAAACCTTTGGGAAAAAAATGGTGTTGCTGTATACTCAGAATAGAATGTGACGAAGTTTAGGGTTCTTAGTGATTTATAATATAGTGCTTTTAACTAAAGTAATATTTTATGCTGAAAACAGTTTAGTTTCTAAATTACAATGAGATTGTTTAGGAGAAATATTCTTCTCACTCCAAATGTCAACAAAACAGTATTTTGTATAAATGGAGAAGATGATGGCATAAATGTATTTAAATTAGTAGTGGTCTTTTCAATACTCAGGACCAAATTTCACTCTTGGCAAATAATCAGCTTTTCTATATGTACCTGAATCATACCTTCCACTAGGGAAGAAAGGCATGTGTTATAATTCATAAAAGGTGCATATGCTCAGCCTATAGTAAGAATAACTTGACTATGCTGGCATTTAACAAACACAGTTAAATATTTATTTTGCTTTTATTGGCTAGTCATCTAAGTGAGATGGCCCTTCTCTGATCCTTTTCAATCACATCCCAGGTCAAATGGATAGATTTTAATATAATACATGCATGCACACACACACACACACACACACACACACACACACACACACACACACACACACACACACACACACACACACACACACACACACACACACACACACACACACGCACACATGCATGCATACATTCATGCACAATATTTATGTATGTTATAGCAAATAGTACTGTTTGCAATAAATAAATGAGTGACTGGAACTAGCTTTCTAGTTTGAAGTTCATACTTATTTAAAGAAAGTTCAAACCAAAAGAAAAAAAAATGCTTACTCAGGAAACTCAGCCAGGGTTTGAAAAGGGAGTCAATGTATATAGCAGTTATCCAAACTAATTCCATAATCAAAGCTCTGACTGTCTTCAATTGCTGTACATTAATGAGGACAGAAATACTGCTATGCCTAATTCATAGGTTCATAGGTAGGTACTAGGCTATCTGCCCGAGGGCATTTATAAGCCTAGCCAGAGGATGTCAGCTTTCGTCTCCCCATTGATTAATTAACTGAACCTCTGTCAAGAAGAGCCAATGAAGTGATCCCAGGGGTGTATTTTCTGTTACCCATCCACTCATCAAGGTTTCTCTTGAAGAGTGTTAGTGAGGGGCTCTGCCTAATGTAGTTAGGAATTTTATTACAAAGCATGGGGAGTCTCTGTGATAGGAATCTATCCCACCAGCATGTTCTATTTATTGCTGTGGCAAGATTTAGCTCACTAGAGTGAGTGGCTCACAGTGACTTGGATTTCTTTAGGTGGAGCATGTCCATCAATTCTGAGTTGGACATGGCTTTGTAAGTCAGGCAGAGATCACCTCTGAGCAAGTGATATGCCACTGAGTACAGCCGGAGTTTTTCCAGTCGGGCTGCATAGGACATATGATTGAGGCCAGTAATCCTCTTGGTGAGGTACGTCTGTGGTCTTTCCAGCTGTTGGAAGTGTCTTGTGAGGTACATCCCAAATGGGGCATTGTACTCTATGATGGGTCTGATGGGTGACGAGTAGAGGGGCACTATAACCTCTTTATTTCTAGATGGGAACCTTTTAGTAATTAGATGGGCTACATAGAAGGATTTATTTATTTATTTTATTTTACATTTGTTGACTGGGCTGGTCTAACTGGAATACAAATCCATTTTCAGGAGAGGCCCAGGGAGAAAAGCTCCAACACAAACACAATATATACAGTAAAAGTTGTCACACTAACTACTTTGGCAATATGATTGTCAAAGGAGAGATTAATATCTACCTGGGTCCCCAGATCTCTTATTACCTCTTCTGTATTAAGGGGGCTGCCACCTATGTGGTAATTCGTGGGTGTTTTGTTTTTCCCAAACAGAATGACTATGCATGTTTTGGCATTTAGCTTGAGACCATGACTTTGACACCAGGTGTCCGTCTCAGTAAGGCCCTTATGGAGAATGTCCGTGTCAGCTGGAGAGTCAATTATGGCTCCCAGTTTGCAGTCATCGGCGAACTTGGTTAGCCATAGTCCTCCTATGTTTGCCTGTATTTCTGAGAAGTGTATGCCAAACAGTAGGGGTCTCAGGACTGAGCCTTGTGGGACACCACTTGTAACTGGTTTGAGCCGGACCTGGAGACCACTATTCTTACCGTGTGAGTTCTGTCTGTAAGGCAGTTGGCAATCCATCTCATGACGTAGGGGTTTATATTCAGGCTGGTGAGTTTTTCAATAATTCCAGAGTGGGAAATGGTGTCAAAAGCCTTGGTGAGGTCACAGTAGGTTGTGTGAACCACCTTCCCCTCAAAAATGACTTGCACACCATCCTCCTATGCATGGTTCTTGGCTGCCTTCCTCAAAAACGACTTCCAGTTCATTTTGGAATGAAGCCATTCCAAAAGGGGCATTGGGTCGGCAGCTCTGACACACTTCATTGTTGTACATTGGAGAAGGCTGTGAATGTATACCCTGAAACAGTGAAGTAGCCTGTTGAGTCAATGGACAGTTTCAGCACTGCAACAGGTATGCCAGAAAGTGGAATTGATACTCCACGTAGTTCATGACTACCTGAAGTAGTGTGTCCCACAGACTTACAGACTACTTTTGAGGAGCTATAGGAAGGCAGCCAAGGACCATGCATAGGAGGGTGGTGTGCAAGTCATTTTTGAATTTCAGTGTGGACAGCTGACACAGTTACAACTTTGAAAATTAGTTGAAATTCCCTGGTGAACTAATGCCACCATATAGAGGCCTAATCCATGGAAGGTGAAAATGCATGCATGACAGTCATACAGGTGGCACTGTTGTGCAGGACATGCTCTTGAGATACAGCTCCACCTGAAAGGCAACAATGCATGTATGTTCAGTGCCTGCAATGCCACTATTGCCATACAGGTGGAGATTTTGGTAGACTCTGTGGCTCCACCATAATCTTG
Source organism: Protopterus annectens (assembly GCF_019279795.1). Taxonomy (NCBI): domain Eukaryota; kingdom Metazoa; phylum Chordata; order Ceratodontiformes; family Protopteridae; genus Protopterus; species Protopterus annectens. Next base: position 234,420,357 of record NC_056734.1, on the reverse strand, counting down.
GTACCAGGAATTGGTAATGAGATTCATTTGTGTAGAATTTTATAGGATCTCATGTATAGGATCTCTGAAGTAGCCGGACTCGCATGTATTCAGTACATTATAAGGTAATATGTATAAGATCTATATTACATTATAGAATTTTCAAAACTTCAAATCTGATATGGTCGACACCATATAATTGAAGTCTTGAAACATTGAAAATGTAATAAAACACAACAGCCTATAAAAACAAATAATTTAAACAATCTAAGCAGGGGGGCAAGCCCCCTGCACCCCCAACGTGGGGGGCTGTGCTCCCCACACCCCCTTCTACTTAGATATACAACTGCGAAATCACACTACAGTGCAGAAAAAAAGCAATCTTCCCTTTCCATGCTGTACAGAGATCTCCATTAAAAGATTTGAAGTTTCAAGACTTCGATCATATGGTGGTTGCATATCAGAAATGGGTAGCAAACTAGGATGACAGAGGCACTTCATTGTGCTACTGGGTGAATGTTGCCCTTAGTCTTGAAATATTCAGTCAGTTAAAAGAAAGTATTTCAATAGAAACTATCCTTGCTATATTGGTTTTACATAACAGAGTTACCCAGTAAAATCAGATGCTGTAGTTGTTAGTAAGATTTCATGATAGCAGTACATTCAAAAGATTACAATTTGATGGAGTACTTCCAGAGACCCCAAGGATAAAACAGCTTTCTCTACATTGTTACATGGACAGGGCTAAATAAAAAATACCTTCTCCTTGCACTTCCATTAAGGCAGGGATAAATTCAAATAACTTCTTCTTTAAAAGGATTCCTCTACTTTCCTTTGTCAAGAAGGTCCTCTTTACTGGCTTTCTTCTACTTGCTTGCCTGTATCTGAGTTATTGTCCTTACCACTATGATATCTATCTACATATCTAAATATTTATCTATTTATCTTATTAATCTATCTATACATCTGCAGTTACTGATATATATATATATATATATATATATATATATATATATGTGTGTGTGTGTGTGTGTGTGTGTGTGTGTGTGTGTGTGTGTGTGTGCGTGTGTGTGTGTGTGTGTGTGTGTGTGTGTGTGTGTGTGTGTGTGTGTGTGTGTGTGTGTTTGTGGTCTGCAAGTGGTTATAACTTAGTTTATGCGACCCACAGTTTGCTAAACCTATGAGTTGTTGAGCCAGAACTGGGCTAATCCAGGCTTGAGCCTGAGTGCAAGCTCAGCTCAGGCTCGTATTCCAGCAACCTAATGAGCCTAGACTGAGCCAAAACATTGTTTTTTTTCTTCTTCTTCTTATCTCACTGAGACTGGACTTGCATACTGCATGTTCTTTCAGTTAGGTCCAGTATTGCTAAATAGGCACTGTGGTTGGCTGAGACTTTAGCTGGGGACAGTACCAGTGATGTTGTAGAAACATTGACATTTGAATGAGAAAGATGGTAATCTGGATTAGAAGCTCACTGAGAGTTATTTTTTAAAGGTCTGTCATTTGCTTTAGTTCCACATGCTTTTGGAGATGACAAAGAGTTTGGAGTATTATGTCTGTTTGGTTGAGACTTCAGTCGGGGAGTGGTACCGGAAATATTGTTGGAAGAGAGAATGTTTGAATAAGGAAGATGGCGATCTATATTAGGTCATCACATAGAGCTATTATTTTTTTTAAGGTCTGTGGTTTGCTTCAGTTTCATATTTACCTGGAGATAGCAAGGAGTTTGGAGTAGTGTGTCAGTCTGGCCACTCCGGTTTAATATATTACAGGAAAGGACACTAATGAAGTGTGGGGACGCTTGAGTCATTTTTCTTTATAGACTAAGGTACATATTTTTCAAACATGTAGTAAGCTTCTCAACTGAAGTTGGTGTAAGTGATATACATTTTGCTGTTAAGAGGTAGTTGTGACATTTTGCATTTTGGAAAATTAAGCCTGAGAGCTATGCATGTAACAGACCAATGATTTTAATTGTATGAGCAACTAGGGCTGTGCATGGTAGTAAATAATAACAAAGGAAAGTACGGTACGGTGACCATTATTTTATGGTTGGGGTGGCAGGAGAAAGAGGAACTATGGATGAAAGCAAAAGGTAGTGAAATGACCATTGCTATAGTCTGCTGTTGGTGGGAGACAACCCTATAACCGTGGCCACTCTTTCAACCATACCTCTCAATAGTCCTTCCCCGGGATTTGTGAAGCTTGCGCCAGGCACAGGCGTAGCATAGGCGGTATAATGCCAAATATGGCCGCCGAGCGATTCAGGTATGATCCAATTCCACATGCACTACTGGCGTACGGCAGATCTGTGCAGCCCTTGGCTTAGGCATGCTAATCACCCCATGCGCAGTGCTGCACCATGCAAATGAAGGTACATAGCGATTCATGAAGTGGTGCAGGCATAGCGTAAGCCCACAGAAATGTAAACCAAAAAACACGGTTTACATTTTTCCAAACAGAACATGGGAGCTATGAAAGTGGACCAGACTCATGTATTACAAAGTTAACATATGCCAATGGCTAAATATACAGCCAATGGCATAAGAAAAGATGCACAACACCTAAGAAACAACATTTAATGTCATGACCACAGTAGCGCAAAGTACAAATGCAGGGCATGTGTGCGCAAATGGGAACACAAAGAAAATATATACAAATGTCATAAAATCGCAATGTAATACAAATCATGATTTCACCATAATACTCAATGGTATGCATGGTACACCACAACCAAGCTTCAAGGGTTGCTAAGGGTCTGTAACAGTGTTTGGCGCGGTAACAAGGAATTAGTAGTCAATGCCATGCAAATGAGGCAGGTAATAGTGAATCGCAAATGTCCCGCCAGACTAAGGATGTACCATACGGCACAGCACTACAACATCGAGGAGTGGTTTAGAGGTATATATGACATCAGCAGTGGGGTGTGCCACCGTAGCTGTAAGCACATTGGAGCAATGCAAATCCGGCCTGGCCGTTGCTAAGTAAAGCCGCAGGACAGGGGTGGGGAGGTAGGTATAGCATAGTTTAGCTGAGAGCACATATGGTGCCCAAAAGCGCATGTGTACGGGGATGAAAACGTGCCCGAAACCCGGTAAGCGGATGCACGCACCACGCACCATAGCTCAAACAGGAAGGTCAGAGGAAGAAAATAAGGAAATGCCGCAGTAGGGTAATTGGAGTACAACTGAGCAATTAACACCTATTAACTCACAGCAGGCAATCGACGGCAGCTGGCAAGTCTGCTCGCAGAAATCTGCAAAACAGGATAGGGGAGGTGGCAGATTGCAAAGAAAAGAGAACTGTCATAGCAGAGCAAAGCAAACCTGCAGTAGACCAGCCATAGAACACATTACGCAAGATAAGAGAGGTTTAGGAAAGTACAAATAAAAGCAGGCTGCCGGATGCATGCCAGAAAATGGTAGGTGAAACGTGAAGAAATGTTAAGGGAAGGGCAAGAGGTAATCCACGGCAGCCAAATGTAATTCAACACCAAATGCACCACAATAGTAATTCCTGTCGTAAAACACATAAGATACTCTGTAGCTACGATCGTACATACACACCCTATGACATCATCAGTGTTCACAGCACAATAGTATAAAGTATGAAAGCACCTCAAACACACCTGTGTATTCCCAAACACTGCACCATACATGTAAACATACGGGGAACTTTTACAATGTACATGTTGGGAGCGGCCATAGCTGTGATTCATCACCATGTGTTAGTGACTGAAGGTGTTGTGGAGGATGATGCTGACAACCACCGCCGGCCCCGGAGGAGGAGAAGAGTGTTCAGACCAAGGGTAACCTACCAGGGGCTACATGATCTGGAGACAGTAGAGCATTACAGGGTGGACAGGGACAGCTTACAGCAAATAGTTGAGCTGTGCCGGCCACGCCTGAGATCCAGAAACAACAGAGGGGAACCCATCCTTGGGGACACAAAAGTATGTGTAAGCTTGTGAATACTAGCCACAGGTACCTTTCAAAGGCCAACTGGAGATATAATGGGGATCTCACAGGCATCAGCATCCAGGGTACTACACCAGTTCCTGGATGCCATGTTACCACATGCCAATGAGCATATATACTTCCCCCAAATTCAGAAGGAGTTGGTCAGCAATATGCGTCTCTTTCATCATGTGGCACACTACCCAGAGGTACTGGGTGCGATAGACTGCACGCACATACATATCAAGTCACCACCCAGTGAGCATGGTAGGCACTACATAAACCACAAGGGATACCACTCCATCAACTGCCAGGTCATGTGCAATGCCCAGGGCATTATCATGGATGTGTGTGCTGGCAGCCCTGGAAGCTACCATGACTCCCACATCTGGCATGCCTCACAGCTGTATCAGGTATTTGTCAGGGGGACATCCCATATGGCCACCTTGTGGGGGATGCTGGCTATGCACTGGAGCCGTGGATGATGACTCCCATCAGAAATGCACACACACCCATGCAAGAATGCCATAATGAGGCACACGCACAAACCAGAATCATCATAGAGCGTGTGTTCAGGATGCTGAAATCACGGTTCTGTTGCTTGGACATATCTGTTGGAGTCTTCCAGTACTCTCCAGGCACGTGTGCCCACATCTTCATAGTATGTGCCATGCTACATAATATGATCCTGCAGAAACAGCTGCAGCAGGGACATAATGGTGAAGGCCCTCACAGCCCACCACAATTGCCAAGGCCATCACAGGCACAGAGGGATTCAGACCACGAACACCCTGTGCCAGCCCCAGTAGGCAGACAGAGGCATGCCCAATATGCCTACGCCTTGGCAAAGAGGGAACGTACAGCACATACTCTGACAGTGTAGGCCCCTATGGACTGACACACCTCTCCACCTGCACACACAGTAAAATGGATGGCACACACACACGACCACCTGTAAATTGTAATATATAGATGGCCTACTGTGTGAATCCTACATAGGCAGCCCTCAACCATTGCACACACAACAGCTATTGGAACAAGAAATGTCAACACCTAAACAGTACACGCACCTATCAGCATATGTTGGTACTGTATGTATAGGTTCATAGGTACATTGGTAGATACATGCCCGATTGTCAGAGGCCATTCATCAATCGAGGCAAACAGTGTCTGCTGTCACCACCACATCGAGTAACCAACTGACCCTCAGTGGAGCAGAGCCAATTGTGGGATCCATGTGTGCAATCACTGTTCCCCACATACTCTGCATGGATTCCCTGGTGTGTAAATGAGGGGCTCCATACAATGTAATCATGCATGTAGTGGCAAAGCATGGGGTGTACTCATGACAGGTATCTGTCACCCCAGCATGCTCCACCTATGGTTGTGTGAAGGTGTAGCACATTATAGTGTGTGGCTCACTGTGACATACATTCCCAATGCTGGGGGACATCCATTAAACATCACTTGGACATACCATTAATAGGTCTCATCCATATGTAAACTAACTGAGTTACCCATTTGATTGCAGTATGGAGTAACAGCCATAGTACAGTCCACATACAAAACACCATAACACGTGTACAAATCCCAGATGCCCAAGTGGTAAATGCACTGACTGTTGTGCATGTTCCCGGTACCATGTCCTGCAAGGGACGTTACGTAATCCCGAAGGCACGAATAATGGATGGTGGGTGCAGGTCATCAGATCAAGTTTAGCACATGTTAGCGGGAATATGCATTGCCCAGTGCTGGTAAGTGTCATTTAAACATGACCATACGGATATGCGTGAAACAGGGCTAATCTTCTCTGAATATCGCACAGATCCCAGAACAGGTGAAACTAGCATTATTCACCCCTGTACTAATAGTGCCTGCTCCAAAGGGACCACTGCCAGGAGTAGAACACGCAATCATGTACACAAGCACCTAACACTAAGCTACCCAAGATGTACCAACGGCAGGTGTGTAATGTGACAGGTTCAAACACAAACGTGCAGAGTCCAGGAAACAGTATACACCGACATGTACACAATGAAAGGTGTATTCTCCCTCTCACTTTCTCTCTGATATATATATATATATATATATATATATATATATATATATATGTATATGTATATATATATATATATATATATATATACATATATATATATATATATATATATATATATATATATATATACATACATATATATACATACATATATATATACATATATATATATATATATATATATACATATATATATATATATATATATATATATATATATATATGTGTGTATATATGTATATATATATATATATATATATATATATATATATATATATATATATATACATATATCGGTTTGCTATCATTATGTCGGCGTGCATTTGCGCTATGAAATATTCAAACATCAGATGTTGAATACTTCATATTACGGCAAGTGACATGAGGTTTGCATTGCGAATGAACTGTGCATTCAATTCTAACTTCGGTCATGGGAGGATCGGTACAGTCCGGTTAGAAATGCATCCCTTTCCTCACTGTAGTGCGATCTCGGAGTTGGAATATTAAGTTAGGGGTGTGGGGGTGCAGGGCAGCCCCTGCATAACTGTGTTTTCGGTTAGGTAGGTAGGTGATTATGGGAAGGGTGGGCGTGCTGTGTATCGCAGTAAATGTTGCAAGCGACATTTTCGACAATATACCCTTTTTTTCGAGTTTACTATAATTCGAAAATGTTCATTTTCGATGCATAAATTTGAAAATAAAGACATTATTTATTTTTACTTTCGAATTTATGATAGTAAACCACATATATCTATACATACATATATATCATAGAGATAGAAAGGGAGACAGAGAGATATATGTTGATATATACGGATTCACCTATATCTGCAAATATATAGATAGGTCAATGACATGTACACAACCATGGAGGTACAAATAAATAGGATACGGCCAACTATGGAATGTGTCATATACCGACACGCGTAATCATGAGGCTTAAAGACTGAAAGAACACAGTACCGGAACACTGGAATCGCGTGTAATATTATCACGATTTTAAGGGACATTTAGTTATCGCTACCAGTGTTGCAGTCCACGTAGGTACTGTGTTCAACTGTGTTTGTGATTGCTGTAGTCTGTGTATGTGTGTGTTGAGTGTGCCATGTGTGTTTCCGTGGGACTGTAATGTGTGTGTGTGTGTGTGTGTTTGCATCGTGTGTCTGTTAGTGCTAACTTGGAGGTAGAGCAGTACGGTAGGTGTGGTCATAGTTGGCCGTAGGCATACAGTACCACCTGTCCCACTTTAAGACGGACAGCCCCTCTCTGGGCAGTTGTGTCCTGACAAAAAATATTAAAAAGGGCAAATGTCCGAGATTGTAGGACATAATTATGTCCCATATATTATGTAACAGTTGCATTAAATAGTTATGCCTGTATCTACAAAACATGAACGTTACATGAAACATGATAAGTAGCTAAAGTGCTACAAGAATAAATATGTATTCAGGATAAAAGTATGTTCTATCCTGTGTACTGACCATGGGTATATGTCGGCATGTAAACACTGATGTGTGTCCTGCAAATGTCCCACTATGGCTATTTGAAAAGGTGGCAACCCATGCCAAAGAGGCTCAGTCACCAACACAACTGCAATGAGTGCAAATATCTGTGACAGAAATACACAAGACAGCTGTCATTTAGTAACATTCCTTTACATATCGCTGTATTTCCGGAGGTATGGAAGCATCAACCTCACTTGCATACTATATATAAACGAATTAACAATGGCTCACTGTATAAGCCCGTAACAACCATAGTTCAGTCTACTAAGTGATAGGTCTTCAATTAGGGAAGGAACCCACACACATATATGGAATATGTAGGAATGCAGTCCCCATAAACCTGTATATGCTATGTACACCCACCTACATCTCTACCACACCCGAAACAATTGCAATACAGACTCACATCACAAACATCCACTCACTCAATTACATCTGCAGAACCGTTAACATACCTTATGAGAGACACATTTGTAAAGGCGCCATGTGAAATCGTAGCTGTTGTATAATGGAACAGACGGCGATGTTACAGGATTTGTTTGCAATAGTCCCTTATCAGACAGGTAAGATGACAGGTACACTCACATGTAGAACCACATACTCTAGCCGTCACACACAATCTACGGGGGACATGAATTCAAAATATCTGTGTCTCTACAAATAGCAGTTGCAATTCCTCACAACAAAACACATACAGGCCGTCTCCCCAAAGGTAGGGCAAAAGGGCAACACCCAAGTGGAGAATTAAATTATACCCCACTGTTGCCTTGTAATTATACAGGATCTTTGTGCAAAGGTTTGTATAATGGTGCTGTCTGTATATTTGAAAGCATCCTCTTCATGGAAAATGAAGATAGCAACAAGCATTAAACACACACAAGTCTAAAAGGGCAAGCATTGAACCTCCTGCATATCTAGTAATACAACATAGAGAGTAGTCTAGTGGTCACAAGTGCCACAGGAGATATCTGACTCTTACAGGGAGAGATTGCACTTCTGTCAGGATGACATCAGTGTGTTTCATACAGGATATTTGTGAAAAAGTTGGTATAAGGGAGCTGTGTGCTCATTTAAATGCATCCTCTTTAGGGGAATTGGAGATAACATCAATTATTGCTCACACACATTTAAGTCTACTCTGGCAGGTATCAAACATCCTAACTAGTTACACAACCTAAAGACCACCATACTAGTTGTAAGGGCCATAAGAGGTCAAGAAGGTCCTCTTTACTGGCTTTCTTCTACTTGCTTGCCTGTATCTGAGTTATTGTCCTTACCACTATGATATCTATCTACATATCTAAATCTTTATCTGTTTATCTTATTAATCTATCTGTACATCTGCAGTTACTGATATATATATATATATATATATATATATATATATATATATGTGTGTGTGTGTGTGTGTGTGTGTGTGTGCGCGCATGTGTGTGTGTGTGTGTGTGTGTGTGTGTGTGTGTGTGTGTGTGTGGTCTGCAAGTGGTTATAACTTAGTTTGTGCGACCCACAGTTTGCTAAACCTATGAGTTGTTGAGCCAGAACTGGGCTAATCCAGGCTTGAGCCTGAGTGCAAGCTCAGCTCAGGCTCGTATTCCAGCAACCTAATGAGCCTAGACTGAGCCAAGACATTGTTTTTTTTCTTCTTCTTCTTATCTCACTGAGACTGGACTTGCATACTGCATGTTCTTTCAGTTAGATCCAGTCTTGCTAAATAGGCACTGTGGTTGGCTGAGACTTTAGATGGGGACAGTACCAGTGATGTTGTAGAAACATTGACATTTGAATGTGAAAGTTGGTAATCTGGATTAGAAGCTCACTGAGAGTTATTTTTTAAAGGTCTGTAATTTGCTTTAGTTCCACATGCTTTTGGTGATGACAAAGAGTTTGGAGTATTATGTCTGTTTGGTTGAGACTTCATTCAGGGAGTGATACCTGAGATAGTGTTAGAAGCATGAATGTTTGAATGAGAAAGATGGCAATCTGTATTAGACATTCACTTACAGTTATTTTTGTAAAGGTCTGTGGTTTACTTCAGTTTCACATTTACCTGGAGATAACAGGGAGTTTGGAGTAGTACATCTGTTTGGTTGAGACTTCAGTCGGGGAGTGGTACCGGAAATATTGTTGGAAGAGAGACTGTTTGAATAAGAAAGATGGTGATCTATATTAGGTGCTCACATAGAGCTATTATTTTTTTTTAAGGTCTGTGGTTTGCTTCAGTTTCATATTTACCTGGAGATAGCAAGGAGTTTGGAGTAGTACATCTGTTTGGTTGAGACTTCAGTCGGGGAGTGGTACCGGAAATATTGTTGGAAGAGAGAATGTTTGAATAAGAAAGATGGCGATCTATATTAGGTGGTTACATAGAGCTATTATTTTTTTTAAGGTCTGTGGTTTGCTTCAGTTTCATATTTACCTGGAGATAGCAAGGAGTTTGGAGTAGTGTGTCAGTCTGGCCACTCCGGTTTAATATATTACAGGAAAGGACACTAATGAAGTGTGGGGACGCTTGAGTCATTTTTCTTTATAGACTAAGGTACATATTTTTCAAACATGTAGTAAGCTTCTCACCTGAAGTTGGTGTAGGTGATATACATTTTGCTGTTAAGAGTTAGTTGTGACATTTTGCATTTTGGAAAATGAAGCCTGAGAGCTATGCATGTAACAGACCAATGATTTTAATTGTATTAGCGACTAGGGCTGTGAATGGTAGTAAATGATAACAAAGGAAAGTACGGTATGGTGACCATTATTTTATGGTTGGGGTGGCAGGAGAAAGAGGAACTATGGCTGAAAGCAAAAGGTAGTGAAATGACCATTGCTATAGTCTGCTGTTGGTGGGAGACAACCATATAACCGTGGCCACTCTTTCAACCATACCTCTCAATAGTCCTTCCCCGGGATTCATGAAGCCTGTGCCAGGTGCAGGCATAGCGTAGGTGGTATAATGCCAAATATGGCCACCGAGCAATTCAGGTACGATCCAATTCCATGTGCACTACAGGCGTATGCCAGATCTGTGCAGCCTTCAGCTTAGGTATGCTAATCACCCCATGTGCAGTGCCGCACCATGCAAATGAAGGTACATAGTGATTCATGAAGTGGTGCAGGCATAGCGTAAGCCCACAGAAATGTAAACCAAAAAACACGGTTTACATTTTTCCAAACAGAACATCGGAGCTATGAAAGTGGACCAGACTCGTGTATTACAAAGTTAACATATGCCAGTGGCTAAATATACAGCCAATGGCATAAGAAAAGATGCACAACACCTAAAAAGCAACATTTAATGTCATGTCCACAGTAGCGCAAAGTACAACCACAGGGCATGTGTGCGCAAACGGGAACACAAAGAAAATATATACAAATGTCATCAAATCACAATGTAATACAAATCATGATTTCACCATAATATTCAATGGTATGCATGGTACACCACAACCAAGCTTCAAGGGTTGCTAAGGGTCTGTGACAGTGTTTGGCGTGGTAATTAGGAATTAGTAGTCAATGCCATGCAAATGAGGCAGGTAATAGTGAATCGCAAATGTCCCGCCAGACTAAGGATGTACCATACGGCGCAGCGCTACAACACCGAGGAGTGGTTTAGAGGTATATATGACATCAGCAGTGGGGTGTGCCACCGTAGCTGTAAGCACATTGGAGCAATGCAAATCTGGCCTGGCCGTTGCTAAGCAAAGCCGCAGGACAGGGGTGGGGAGGTAGGTATAGCATTGTTTAGCTGAGAGCACATATGGTGCCCAAAAGCGCATGTGTACGGGGATGAAAACGTGCCCGAAACCCGGTAAGCGGACGCACGTGCCACGCACCATAGCTCAAACAGGAAGGTCAGAGGAAGAAAATAAGGAAATGCCGCAGTAGGGTAATTGGAGTACAACTGAGCAATTAACACCTATTAACTCACAGCGGGCAATCAACGGCAGCTGACAAGTCTGCTCGCAGAAACCTGCAAAACAGGATAGGGGAGGTGTCAGATTGCAAAGAAAAGAGAACTGTCATAGCAGAGCAAAGCAAACCTGCAGTAGACCGGCCATAGAACACATTACGCAAGATAAGCGAGGTTTAGGAAAGTACAAATGAAAGCAGGCTGCTGGATGCATGCCAGAAAATGGTAGGTGAAACGTGAAGAAATGTTAAGGGAAGGACAAGAGGTAATCCACGGCAGCCAAATGTAATTCAACACCAAAGGCACCACAATAGTAGTTCCTGTCATAAAACACATAAGATACCCTGTAGCTACGATCGTACATAAACACCCTATGACATCATCAGTGTTCACAGCACAATAGTATAAAGTGTGAAAGCACCTCACACACACATGTGTATTCCCAAACACTGCACCATACGTGTAAACATATGGGGAACTTTTACAATGTACATGTTGGGAGCTGCCATAGCTGTGATTCATCACCATGGTGTTAGTGACTGAAGGTGTTGTGGAGGATGATGCTGACAACCACCGCAGGCCCCGGAGGAGGAGAAGAGTGTTCAGACCAAGGGTAACCTACCAGGGGCTACATGATCTGGAGATAGAGCATTACAGGGTGGACAGGGACATCTTACAGCAAATAGTTGAGCTGTGCCGGCCACGCCTGAGATCCAGAAACAACAGAGGGGAACCCATCCCAGTGGACACAAAAGTATGTGTAAGCTTGCGAATACTAGCCACAGGTACCTTTCAAAGGCCAACTGGAGATATAATGGGGATCTCACAGAAATCAGCATCCAGGGTACTACACCAGTTCCTGGATGCCATGGTACCACATGTCAATGAGCATATATACTTCCTTCAAATTCAGGAGGAGTTGGCCAGCAATATGCATCTCTTTTACCATGTGGCACACTACCCGGAGGTACTGGGTGCGATAGACTGCACACATACATATCAAGTCACCACCCGGTGAGCATGGTAGGCACTACATAAACCACAAGGGATACCACTCCATCAACTGCCAGGTCATGTGCAATGCCCAGGGCATTATCATGGATGTGTGTGCTGGCAGCCCTGGAAGCTATCATGACTCCCACATCTGGCATGCCTCACAGCTGTATCAGGTATTTGTCAGGGGGGACATCCCACATGGCCACCTTGTGGGGAATGCTGGCTATGCACTGGAGCCGTGGATGATGACTCCCATCAGAAATGCACACACACCCATGCAAGAATGCCATAATGAGGCACACGCACAAACCAGAATCATCATAGAGTGTGTGTTCAGGATGCTGAAATCAAGGTTCCATTGCTTGGACATATCTGGTGGAGTCTGCAGTACTCTCCAGGCATGTGTGCCCACATCTTCATAGTATGTGCAATGCTACATAATATGATCCTGCAGAAACAGCTGCAGCAGGGACATAATGGTGAAGGCCATCACAGCCCACCGCAATTGCCAAGGCCATCACAGGCACAGAGGGATTCAGACCATGAACACCCTGTGCCAGCCCCAGTAGGCAGACAGAGGTGTGCCCAATATGCCTACGCCATGGCAAAGAGGGAACGTACAGCACATACTCTGACAGTGTAGGCCCCTACGGACTGACACACCTCTCCACCTGCACACACAGTAAAATGGATGGCATACACACACGACCACCTGTAAATTGTAATGTATAGATGGCCTACTGTGTGAATGCTACATAGGCAGCCCACAACCATTGCACACACAACAGCTATTGGAACAAGAAATGTCAACACCTGAACAGTACACGCACCTATCAGCATATGTTGGTACTGTATGTATAGGTTCCTAGGTACATTGGTAGGTACATGCCCGATTGTCAGAGGCCATTCATCAATCGAGGCAAACAGTGTCTGCTGTCACCACCACATCGAGTAACCAACTGACCCTCAGTGGAGCAGAGCCAATTGCAGGATCCATGTGTGCAATCACTGTTCCCCACACACTCTGCATGGATTCCCTGGTGTGTAAATGAGGGGCTCCATACAATATAATCATGGATGTAGTGGCAAAGCATGGGGTGTACTCATGACAGGTATCTGTCACCCCAGCATGCTCCACCTATAGTTGTGTGAAGGTGTAGCACATTATAGTGTGTGGCTCACTGTGACATACATTCCCAATGCTGGGGCACATCCATTAAACATCACTTGGACATACCATTAATAGGTCTCATCCATATGTAAACTAACTGAGTTACCCATTTGATTGCAGTATGGAGTAACAGCTGTAGTACAGTCCACATACAAAATGCCATAACACGTGTACAAATCCCAGATGCCCAAGTGGTAAATGCACTGACTGTTGTGCATGTTCCCGGTACCACATCCTGCAAGGGACGAATAATGGATGGTGGATGCAGGTCATCAGATCAAGTTTAGCACATTTTAGCGGGAATATGCATTGCCCAGTACTGGTAAGTGTCGTTTAAACATGACCATACGGATATGCGTGAAACAGGGCTAAGCTTCTCTGAATATCGCGCAGATCACGGTCAGTGATGTCCAGAACAGGTGAAACTAGCATTATTCACCCCTGTACTAATAGTGCCTGTTCCAAAGGGTAAAACAACCACTGCCAGGAGTAGAACATGCAATCATGTACACATGCACCTAACACTAAGCTACCCAAGATGTACGAACGGCAGGTGTGTAATGTGACAGGTTCAAACACAAACGTGCAGAGTCCAAGAAACAGTATACACCGACATGTACACAATGAAAGGTGTATTCTCCCTCTCACTTTCTCTCTTATATATATATATATATATATATATATATATATATATATATATATATATATATATATATATATATATATATATATATATATATATATATATATATATATATATATATATATATATATATATATATATATATATATACATACATATATATAATAGAGATAGAAAGGGAGATAGAGAGATATATGTTGATATATACGGATTCACCTATATCTGCAAATATATAGATAGGTCAACGACATGTACACAACCATGGACATAGAAATAAATAGGATACGGCCAACTATGGAATGTGTCACATACCAACACGCGTAATCACGAGGCTTAAAGACTGAAAAAACACAGTACCGGAACACTGGAATCGTGTGTAATATTATCACGATATTAAGGGACATTTAGTTATCGCTGCCAGTGTTGCGGTCCACGTAGGTACTGTGTTCAACTGTGTTTGTGATTGCTGTAGTCTGTGTATGTGTGTGTGGAGTGTGCCATGTGCATTTCCGTGGTACTGTAATGTGTGTGTGTGTGTTTGCATCGTGTGTCTGTTAGTGCTAACTCGGAGGTAGAGCAGTACGGTAAGTGTGGTCATAGTTGGCCGTAGGCATACGGTACCACCTGTCCCACTTTAAGAGGGACAGCCCCTCCCTGGGCAGTTGTGTCCTGACAAAAAATATTAAAAAGGGCAAATGTCTGAGATTACAGGACATAATTATGTCCCATATATTATGTAACAGTTGCATTAAAAAGTTATGCCTGTATCTACAAAACATGAACGTTACATGAAACATGATAAGTAGCTAAAGTGCTACAAGAATAAATATGTATTCAGGATAAAAGTATGTTCTATCCTGTGTACTGACCATGGGTATATGTCGGCCTGTAAACACCGATGTGTGTCCTGCAAATGTCCCACTATGGCCATTTGAAATGGTGGCAACCCATGCCAAAGAGGCTCAGTCACCAACACAACTGCAATGAGTGCAAATATCTGTGACAGAAATACATGAGACAGCTGTCATTTAGTAACATTCCTTTACATATCGCTGTATTTCCGGAGGTATGGAAGCATGAACCTCACCTGCATACTATATAGAAATGAATTAACAATGGCTCACTGTATAAGCCCGTAACAACCATAGTTCAGTCTACTAAGTGATAGGTCTTCAATTAGGGAAGGAACCCACACACATATAGGGAATATGTAGGAATGCAGTCCCCACAAACCTGTATATACTATGTACACCAACCTACATCTCCACCACACCCGAAACAATTGCAATACAGACTGTAATAACATCATAAACATCCACTCACTCAATTACATCTGCAGAACCGTTAACATACCTTGTGAGAGACACATTTGTAAAGGCGCCATGTGAAATTGTAGCTGTTGCATAATGGAACAGACGGCGATGTTACAGGATTTGTTTGCAATAGTCCCTTATCAGATGGTTGAGATGACAGGTACACTCACATGTAGAACCACATACTCTAGCCATCACACACAATCTACGGGGGACATGAATTCAAAATATCCGTGTCTCTACAAATAGCAGTTGCAATTCCTCACAACAAAACACATACAGGCCGTCTCCCCAAAGGTAGGGCAAAAGGGCATCGCCCAAGTGGAGAATTAAATTAAACCCCACTGTTGCCGCGTAATTGGCGAATAGAGTAGCTGCACAGCTGATGTGCATGTAATAATTTACTCAGGAACACCAATTGGCAGCAGGAAACCACATGTTACAGGTATCGACGTATATAAGGATGACTTGCCATAAATTCAAACCGTATGCTCATACCATAGAACCATTTAAACAGTAAAGGTGTAAGAGAGATATTTACGAAGATTCGGAACGCTAACAAGGTATGTAGAACACTCAGTATGTTAGTGTACGTAGAGCCTGTTTTGTATTAATTAAAAATGTACGCAATGCATAAAGTGGGAAAAGGTATTCTGTAATGATGTCTTGTTGAGCATAGCAATGCTTGTAGAAATTGTGTGTCCTGCTGTGGGCCACAAGGTAAACATCACATACACCACAAGGGATGTTACATGAGGACTTTAAACAGAACAATTCCACACCACCCGCCGTCAGTGGTAGGGTATGTCCAACAAGTATGTGCCATAGCAGGGGATAGTATATGTTGATATACCATCACAGTAGGCATGTGTATAGGCATATAATGACAATAACATGCCTAAGGTGGCCCTGCTGTGCAAGTATGCTTTGCATTATGGGATAATGTGTAAAATATGTGTAATGTACAGTATTGTAGGTAGATATGTCAGATATTCTACACAGCACAACTGTTATATCATGCTAACAAAAGGTATCATCAATTGGCATGTACGATACACAATAACAGGATACATATGGCTTGTAGTCATGGGACACTGCAATAGCATGATAGCTAATCAAAATGGAAGAGCAACTCAATTAACCATGCACAAAGGACATGTAATAGCTTCACATGTACATAGTGAGGTACTATGCTGTCTGGCAAGTCTATGTGTAAGCCCAACTACAGTGTTTACACTAGCGGCACCTCTCTAGGGTAGTGTCCTGTCTGTGAACAGCAGAGCCATGTGTTACCTGCACCTCCGTACAGTACGACCACTGCAGCGATCCCTGGTGTATCAGTGTGACTGCCTACAGAGTCACCTATGACCGGTGTGTTGGGTATGTTATAACACCCTATTGGCTGTAGTTGATGGGCACACATGAGTCTGTGGGCTATAAGTAATTGTTGTAGTGTTTGGTAATGGGGGCTGCCTCTGGTGCCTACACAGAGTATGGATAGGTTCTGCAAATGTCGTACTCATACTATGTGTGGCCTGTGTTGGTGGGAATCTAGTGAGTCTATGTGATGCGTGGGGTGTGTTGCAAATGTTAAATGTCCCCACATGAATGTCAGGTCCAGTCTGGGTTGGTGAGAGCATTACCCCCAGCATGGCCACATATGTGCATCTCCCACAGGCTGTAGTGTCGTATGTTGGGAGGTGAGCATTGACTGTGTACATGAGACAATTGCTCTATTGCCACATGTTTGCCATATTCATCATATAGACAGGCAATAGCACTGGTACTTGACACTTGGACATGCCTGTATATTCAACAATGTCTCACAAGATATGTGAGTTACGTGTGTACAACAGCTGTTGTACTGTAAGCAAGCTGGAAATGTAAGGACAGACAGTGTACTTGTAAGACATGAGTTGGAATGGGTGCTATAGTAATCAGTAGCTCATGAAGTGCTTACATGTTCTGAACAAGTGCTGAGCATGAATATGCAATACAGATAGGATGTTGGATAATATCAACCCACTGCAACCCACAAGTTGAGATGACAGTCATAATTGGAGGCACTGTACTATCTGCTGAGTATGGTCTGCAAGTCTCTGAACCTTTATCAACGTCGATGTTAGCAGTACAGAAGTAGATGACAGTACGGATGATTTCACACTGCATAGCATACCTGTGACAGATCACAGGGCATCATCACCCATACCATGTTCCAGCTACACTGAGTATACTAGATGTACCTTCGTTTGTCACAGGAGTGTTCTACCAGTGGCCTGTTGACAGAAGCAACACTACAAAAGGTGTCTGAGTGACATGTGCATATCACACCAGTGGCAGCTACCATAAAACAGGGTTAATGTTGTGTACTCCCCCCTCAGTGTAGCCCATACCACACAGACAAATGGGAGGCATCTGTGTATGTAAGGATGTGAATGTCCATGACCTAGGAGCAATAGCTGTCTCAGTGTTGTGGATAACATACAGAATGGGCTTTGTGGGTGAGATGTGTGACATATATGGACAATCTGACAGCTGATAATAGCATTGTCACCACTAGGTGAATAACCCTGTACCCATTAACCACCACCTAGGCAGCGGTCGACATTATGGACACTGTGTACGGGATGGTGCTGTGCAGTTCGCCTCCCTGAGTTGGTGATGTCTCCAGGCCTATTAGGTAGTCATATGAGGCACCCATGTCATGACAGGGTGCCATCCATGAGCATGGAGATCATTGCACAGGCATGCTCAGCACTCAGGTGACCAATATCAGATCACATATCACCTTTAAGGGGTATTGGCCATGCGTGGATGGGCAATACCAGCCTTCACAATCCTCACCTCTGCTATGCAGCATGCTGGCTACCTTGCATAAAGACATGTGCTACACTGTGATGTTGGACATGCTACACATACATATCCTGATCCGAAAAACATACGTCATGGACAGCCACCGTCCTACTACAAGGATCGCCACATGCTGGACAGATCCCTGTGCCATACATGTTACATACTCCTGCCATACCATGCAACCCTGTCCATCAAAGCTGCACATGTCATTTCTGTCACACATGGTGTGATGATTGCATGGTAGATGTATTATTAACTGTCTGGATCAGTAATGTGGCACTGATGTACCTCACAGTGGCAAAATGGCTGTCAGATACAGCTAGAAAACCTTGCCCGTACATGCCATAGTTGATAACCATCCCTGCGAATGACATCCGGCTAGCCATTGTCCCATGTCTATCACATGTGCAACACAGGCGATAAGTGGCAGGATGTTGAACTGCTGTACAGTGCCATGTAGATGTATATGGCAAAACACATGCATGCAAAGGTTTCCATGTGTATGTGTGCATTGCCACTGCTCATGTCCATTAAGGTAGTGTATGTGTTGATATGTGACATATACACAGCATCAAGGTCAACAGCATTACTGTGGACACATCCAGGCATGTGCTGATAGGTAAGAACACCAGTACAGGCAAACAGACATGCCCACATCAAGACAGCATTCACATGGAGTATGAGCAATGTAATGAGGTGACACACATATATGGTGATGATATCCAATGCATAATGGGTGTTACATGTGTGTGACACAAACATGGCAGTCATGTCAGTGTCATGATGATTTGCAAAGATAACAGTTCAGATGTACTAGATTTAATACAAATGTATGTGCAGCTGTATCTCTGTACATCTGTTTGATACTGTGACCTGTCTCCATCATTATGTCTTCCAGATAATGCCTCATTCACGTCTGCCAGTGTATAGCCGCCAGGAGGATGATGCCCTCATCCCGTACCTCCATGAGAACTATGAGGTGTTGTTCTGCCATGTGCCACAGCTTGCCCAGCAGTGTAACGACCTGTGGCAGGACCTTTGCAGGAGGGTTAATGATGTGGGTGGCCATAACCGCACCTACCAGCAGGTGCGCAGACACTGCATGGACCTGATATGACATGCAAAACAGCGTGCCAATGCAATCACCAGGGAACAAGGTGGAACAGGTGGTGGCCCACCAACCCAGCCCCCACTCACACACACACTGAGGAGCTACTGGCCAGCCTGTGGACACCCTCAGAACAGCATCCACAAACACTAGCTGCCATTGTGGAGGTGGGTATCTCCCAATCAATGAGCCTGGAGTTGCCTGGTAAGTCACTACTGCACATATGACTATTATATCCCATTTAGTTGCATGTGTCACTGTACAATATGTACTGTAACATCATATGCAAGGTATGTTTACACACATACCACATACTATAGTATGGTACCCTGTGTATGCACACATGTGCATACTATATGCTATTGTACAGGCAAATGTGTTAACATGCACAGTGCACCCTGTGGCTGTCATACAGTCATGGATAATGTTCAAACTGCTGTGTCACCCCTATGCAGGTACCTCTGGCATGCCGCACAGACATCAGTCCATTGCAGGTGAGACAGTTATCAGTATCAGGCATGTTAATGCATATATCTATATGCCATGTGGCCAGTTAACACATATACACATAATGTATGGTCCAGTCATGATATACAGGTCACATCTGTCATCATTCATGCTGGCTACCCATGTGCAATATATACAAACTAAATGAAACACTGACATGAAACCACAGTACCTGTCATTGCTAGATGTGTGGACAGCTGTGCATACAATGGTGGAGGTATTCAATGTAGGCATATGTACTATACATTGGAACAACACATGTGTGGTACGCATACAGTACCACACAGTGAGCTGGGATATGGGCAGCCCACAGGAGTCACCATTGTGTAATATGGCCCTGCAATGGGTGCACACATTGTGATGTGCCATCTGACATGTCCCAGACATATAGTGTTCCGGCTGCAATATTGTCTCACTATCCTATAGTACATACCCCACATACCAAACATACAACCCCTTGTCTGCATAGCCCTGTAGACAGTGACATATCTGACATCTATGGGTGTATGTCATATGGGACAACACAGACATGTGAGATAGATGGCCATCACAAACATTTGGCCAACACATGCTCACACATGGCCATGGAGGATGGCCAGAGACATGTAGCCACACAGTAGTTGTGATGTATATACACCCTGCTGCACATTGTCCACACATGGTCCAACTATAGCCTTAGTTGACTGATTATATAGTTGATGTGAAACACTGGACATCCTAATCGCCTGTGCACAGCTAGTGGAGGTGTCATTTAATTCAACCATATAAGATGCGTTGAACATCACGACTGTGTCATAGCATGACAGTAGTCACCTGTACAGATTCCACAGACATTAACACCACATCAGGCCACAGACACCGTACATTTCCCTTGCTGCTGTAGGACATCACTGTCAGCAGTGCACCTCGTGTGTGGTACATTAATGTCATGTGGGACATGGTGTATTGACAAGTCTGCCATGTGTGGACATAGTTGCCAGGCAGCTAAGACTTTGTAGTAGTTGTGCAGGGGTGTCATCTGTAGGTCTTCCAGTGACCTGTCACATGCATGACACAGCATGGTTTGGTGTGTATACACCTCAGCGACATGGGTCACAATCCACAGTTATGTAATGTGTATGCACACAGTTATGGCTATGCACTGTGTGTGTATTACACACTGTATAGCACTATAGACGCCTCATGATGCCATGCAATGGCACAGTGTCTGCACTTAACACTGTATAGCAATGTGCCTCAATGCTCATGCACATTTGCTAAAAGTGCATTCTATCTGTAGGGCATACAGACAACACTGCAATGTGATACTCATTACAATGCTGTACATGTGTCAGGACACCATTGTGTCAGACATGTATGCATGTCAATGCACACATTAGCAGATTACATGTCAAGGTCACTTCAGCCATATGTACTGTTAATCTGTGCTGGTCCACATGGTGTATCACAGGGATGCATGCTTACTACCATGATTGTGTGAACTGTATGGCTACTGATATGACACCTGCTAGCTGTTGTGTGCAACCCAGGGAGGTATGCTAACTACCACTATTAATGTCTGAGCTGCATGCCGTCTGCTGTATCACATGCATGCTGCATGCCATCTGCTACTGATATGACACCTGCTTGGTGTTGTGTGCAACCCAGGGAGGTATGCTAACTACCACTATTAATGTCTGAGCTGCATGCCCTCTGCAGTATCACATGCATGCTGCATGCCGTCTGTCAAATCACATGAATGGTGTGCCTGTAAGTCTGTGTGTCTGTATGTCTATTGTAATGTAGAGTCTTTCTTTGCATTCACAGATGATGTAGGTGCGTTACCCTCCTGCGGTCCATCTGATGTTAGTGTCCCCACAGATACTAGCAGTGATGAACATATGCATGAGGTACAGGCAGGGTTGTCAGGGTCTGAATCTGTGCCAATGGTTGCCATCCCAGCTATGTCCCCCTCTTCCCCGCACACAGTTCTCAAGCCAACACATACCCCATCACCAGTGGCCATAGAGGAAGGACAGTCAGTGTGTGTTAGCTCGGAACAGGAACATGTGGTGGCTACTGAAGGTGTGTCTCCACACCATGGTGTCAGTGTAATGACTGCAGATGTGCCACACAGGCATGTGGTCAGTGGTGCTCGTAGGAGGACCTCTGGCAGACTTGCACCCACAGGACAGAGCACAGCAGCTGGTGTCACCAGACACATTTTCCAGACTGTAATGGCGGCACAGGCACATGCTGAACGGCAGAACAGTGAAGGGCAGAGGCTTCAGAGGGCTGCTATCCATACTCTAAACGACAACATCCAGGCATTGGCAAATGCTCAACAGCAGATTGCTGATGTTCTGGACAGGCGATTGGGTGACATGGTTGGAATCCTTGACCATTGCATGGCAATCCGCGAGCGTGAGATGTCTGTGCTGGAACATCTGGTAGGAGTGAGGCATAGGCCACGTGGACGTAGGCCAGCTACACCACCTAGTGCAGGTCAACCTGAATGAGCCACCTCACATGCCCGCTCCCATAGTGCCGGTAGCAGTAGCAGTGCAGCTGGTGCTGCGCTGTCCACACCAGGACACAGCAGGCAAAGGGGTCGTGGCCCTGGATGTTCCCAGCGGGGACACAGTTCCAGTGAACAAGTGTCATTGGACAGTAGCCAATCTGTACCTCCACCTGGTAGTGCCCCTGCAACCCCTGGCAGGCACAGGTCACGTGGCCGTGGCCGGACACAGTGAGCTGTACATCCTGGTCTGTACAGTCTGGAGTTGTCAATAATACCCCTGTGTAGGACTGACAAAAGACAGAACTGTGTGCACACATACACACACACAGCAGAAACATCTGTAGGGCACTGCAACACCCACATGCATATCGACCACACATGTCCAATGAGATCACCGGACCTTACCCACACACATGATGTCATCCACTGGTGCAGCCTATGCTCCTGGCAAACATTATCACCCTGTGCATATGATGATGCCTATGCCGCATCCCTGTCATCCAGACCATTGGTGCAGGGACATGCTCATATGGTCTGATGCACAGGGTGAACAGAATAGTGAGATAAGTGTATATGACATTAGTTGTGTACTGTTGTCACGCAGCAGACATATCATGTAGTAAGGTTTATAATGCATTGTTATATGTTCACAGTATGTGGCTTGGTAACAATGGTAACAGCATGTTGGTAATTATGCCATGCTTCCCTCCTTAAGGTCCAATTGCATGTGCCATTATGTTACAGTGTTTGCAGTTGGAGTGCATTGTTGTATGTTCACAGTATGTACCTTGGTAACAACTGTAACAGCATGTTGGTAATGATGCCCTGCTTCCCCCTTAAGGTCTACTTGCATGTGCCAATAAGTAGCAGTGTTTGCAGTTTCACATGTGTAAATGTGGAGTACTCACAGGCATGTATGGCAATACCAGCATGCTATACGTAGCCTCTACCTCACTGTTAGGCTGCCATTCCACAGATGTCCACACATCTACTGATCCAGAAGCATGTGGGCTGTTTAATAGGCTACAGTGGCTAGAGATGTAACATCCATACCAGGTCACATCACAGGTATGCTGACATGGTGTGGGGGGTTTACACAGCGGTCTGGCCAATGATAACGTTAGAGGCCACTTGATAGCATGAGGCCTCACTGTGTAGCAGTAATACCCTGTCACATTACAGGATGAGAACACACACAGACATACACTGAAACACACAGTAACATGCCCGCACTCACGGGGTCAACAACACTATAACGCACACTCGATAGTGTTTAGGTGAGGACCCCTGCCTATGTGGTAATCACCCTCACAGTACTGTGCAACCATACGATGCGACACAGAGAATGAACATGTACAGGTAGCCAGTAAGGCTGAGACCGATGGCATCAACAGGGTAGTAGACTGCATCACCATGAGGAGTTAGGGATCCTGTCTGTTCTGTATGGTAGCATACACCCTCACTCCATGCACAAGACAGCCATACATACATACACACACACACACACACACACACACACACACACACACACACACACACACACACACACACACACACACACACTGTGGCACCCACAAATGTCATTCACATACAGATAGCTGACATGTGTGTGATACACACACCACCCCTGCCTATGTCATGCTTTCCACACTGCAGTATGTACAGATCTCTACAACAGTGTACAGGGGTGTGTAACAATTGGGATGTATTCCCCACCATATGTGGCATATATGGTCACACAAACAAACACACATGGCAGTACTGTGAATGATACACCTGCTATATGATGATACATCTGACAGACATGCAGCAGTATTGGCTGCATTATGTGTACCAACACTACCTTCAGCAATTGTGCTGCTATATGCACACGGGAGGATGCAAGTGTTACAGGTGGCAAGTGACTTACAGTCAGTAACACCCTGGCCGCTGTGTAGGTTGTATGTCTTCACCATCAAGTAACAGTAATATAGCGTACTGTTTGCACATGTAATGGTAGGATGGCTTGTGACACACCTGTGAGCCGTCTTCGGCAAACATCCATCTGCAAAGGTGGATCACCACTTTATGTACACACATCCATCCATACCTGATGCACATCCTACAGTACTGTCAGTATTTCACCATATACAGGTGTCAATGATGGTGCTGCATTGCAACTGCATGTTGTAGTTAGGCACAGATGAATTACATACATCAGCTACTGCACATGCATGGTAGCTGCATGCACACCACTACATGTACATGTGTGTTGGTCCTACATGCCTGTCATGTAGCCATGTTTGTATGCATTGCAATTGGTGGACATGTGTGATGACATACATAACACATGGACTGTTGTATGATATGATGGTTGTCATGGGTAACTAGTACAGAGGGAATTTTACCTCAGTCAACATTGCTACCTTATGTACTGTTAGCTTTCAACAGCCATGGACCTACCTTCCATGTGCATGCGTGTGATTGCTGTAGCCACTTGTTTGCACGGAGGACAGCAAAAGCTATGCTATGTACATATATGTTAAGTGTGAGTGTGGTCCATGTACATATCCACTACGATTACATGTATGTCATATCCAAACATGTGTGTTCTTTGGTGTACAGCGACGGTCATCTGTTACAGCTGTGTAAGACCCCGGGCCCCTGTTATGTGTAGAGCTGACCTGGTTATGAGCAGTGGTATTATTGCATTACATAACACATGATGGAACCCTGTTAGTACATGTGTAGTCTGCACAGTTGCTGTAGACCTATGTACAGTCCACTGGTCATGAGTCACATGGTGTTGTAGTAATGTATGGATGTGTGTTGCTGGTCCAAGGACATGGCGATGTCTGAGGGCTACATAGTAGAATGCGGCATTTACCTCTGTGATTTGCACCTGATACATCTGTGATGGCTCTTGAGTGTGTACTGGTCAGTACTGTACATGTGAGTGGCCTTCATGTATGTGGGGACAGTAACACCATACTGTGCCCTTCCGTGTTTAGAATCCATGTGCATGCAAGACAGCCCTTTGCTACTACTAAGTGTGTGAGTATGCCCAGTACGCTGTTGTGTAGATGGACACACAGTACATTCCAAACTGTGCCCTTCCGTGTTTAGAATCCGTGTGCATGCAAGACAGCTCTTCGCTACTACTAAGTGTGTGAGCATGCCCAGTACGCCGTTGTGTAGATGGACACACAGTACATTCCAAACTG
The DNA here is from genome assembly GCF_019279795.1 of Protopterus annectens. Taxonomy (NCBI): domain Eukaryota; kingdom Metazoa; phylum Chordata; order Ceratodontiformes; family Protopteridae; genus Protopterus; species Protopterus annectens. The sequence goes on along the minus strand of NC_056734.1, from coordinate 234,394,657 downwards.
TGCCCTTCCGTGTTTAGAATCCATGTGCATGCAAGACAGCCCTGCACTTCTACTGTGTGAGCATGCCCGGTATGCCGTTGTATAGAAGGACACAAAGTACATTCCAAACGGGCGTGTGATACTAAGTGTGTGAGCATGCCCAGTGACACCTTGTGTCGGTGATGTGCCTCTGTGTATGGGCATGGCTATTGACATCCTGTATAGCGATGGTTGTCATCCAGGCAACAGATGTCCATACCCCACGTCAGGATGGATTCCTACATTGAACACACTGGTTGACTGTCTTGAAGGATGTACTGTCTGTGGTGCATCTCGTATCTATGTAGTGTTGTAATAGTGCTCAGTAGATAGGCAGTTGTCCCGCTCACACCACTGCCATGTGTTTGTCTACGTCTACCTTGGGACAGTAATATGCTTTTAGACTGCTCACTCTCTATTCATTCCCTATTGGCGTCTTTGCGGATGATGTCATCCACCTAGAAGTATGCCTCTGGGAGTGCTGTGTTCCAGTAGTCTCGGTAGCGCATTCTGTAACTGCATAATGTTGTAGTGTAATAAGGTAGTTAGGTGTATGTTTGACACCCAGCCCTGCCAAGTGTGTGTGTGTTTCTAGCTGCCTGGGGACAGAGTAATACTTTTAGATGGCTCACTCCCCATACATTCCCTATCGGTGTTTTTGCCTTTGCGGATGATGTCATCCACCTAGAAGTATGCCTCTGGGAGTGCTGTGTTCCAGTAATCTTGGTAGTGCGTTCTGTAACTGCATAATGCTGTAGTATGATAAGGTATCTAGGTGTATGTTCAACTCCCAGCCCTGCCAAGTCTCTGTGTGTGTCTGTTTCCAGCTGCCTGGGGACAGAGTGATGCTTTTAGACGGCTCACTCCCCATACATTCCCTATCGGCATCTTTGCCTTTGCGGATGATGTCATCCACCTAGAAGTATGCCTCTGAGAGTGCTGTATTCCAGTAATCTCGGTAGCGTGTTCTGTAACTGCATAATACTGTAGTGTGATAAGGTAGTTAGCTGTATGTTCGACTCCCAGCCCTTCCAAGTGTGTGTGTGTTTCCAGCTGCTTGGGGAACAGAGTGATGCTTTTAGATGGCTCACTCACCATACATTCCCTATCAGCATCTTTACCTTTGCAGATGATGTCATCTACCTAGAAGTATGCTTCTGGGAGTGCTGTGTTCCAGTAATCTCGATAGCGCATGCTGTAACTGCGTAATGCAGTTGTATGATAAGGTAGTCAGTTGCATGTTCGACTCCCAGCACTGCCAAGTCTGTGTGTTTGTGTTTCCAGCTGCCTGTGGACAGAGTGATGCTTTTAGATAGCTCACTCCCCATACGTTCCCTATCGGCGTCTTTGCCTTTGCGGATGATGTCATCCACCTAGATGTATTCCTGTGGGAGTGCGGTGATGCTGGAACTTGGTAGCACGTTCTGTTACTGCATAATACTGTAGTGTGGTAGACTAGACATGTAGGTGCTCAATTCCAAGGCATGGCAGGTGTGTGTGTTTGGCAGTTATACCGTATGTGTTGGTATCTGTGGGTGGCTAGCTGCGGGATGTATTCAGTGTGTTTTGTTGCTGACCTATATAGTGTCCACACCCTGCATATTCTGCTAAGACACTGGGTTGTCAACACATACATTCGCAAATAGGTCTGGTGAGTAACTGTCAGCAGCCCTACTCTTACCCTTGATACGGTCTGACCCGTGTGATGCAACAAAACACACGTGCCTTGATAGTAACAACACTACATGATGCAGGTGGCACATGTAGTTTCCTTTTCATTCCTGTCTAATGCATTGCTGTCATGTGGTCCGCTGTTGTGATATAAATGCCATACCTACATATGTGCGTACATGTATATGTGTGTATGTATATATATATATATATATATATATATATATATATGTCCATGTATATATGTATTCAAATAATATATATGATATATGTAGATATAGAGGTGGACATAGATGTGAACATATATGTCTGGGGACATCAGCACTATTGAATGTTTGTGCTGGATGATCTGTACGTGATAACCTGGGATCTATGTATATCTGCCATGGCATGGTGGTAATACACATCATCTGTAGTGTGCAGGATCACAGGTTGTAGTCGTGTAGACACCGGTTGTTTTGCTGCTGGGAAGACCATGGGACATCAAATATGGTGATAGTAAGGCACCTGTTGCCAGTTGTGTACGGATCTGAGTGACACTGAGCAGTGGTTATTAATTTGGAGGTTTGGTATGGGTCATATAACTGTTCATTAGAAGAATATACTATGCAGATGAGGTTGACAATAGTGTATCCCATTTATCACCAGGGTGTGATACTGGTCCCTGGAGTGTATGTGTGTAGTCAGCCGGGTGCAGGTCTCGAATATAGTTGACAGCATGGGTGGGGGGGTCAGGCATACTGTAAGCCTCGGGAGTGCTCCTGCCTTAGCACACCTAAGCTAGGGGTGTGTCTATACCTGCCTGGTGACATTGCAAGGGATGACAGCAGTGGTGGGGTAGTCAGGGTGTACAGGCTGCACAAACAGGTGTTGATCAGCACAATCAGCAGATGACATGGCCAGCCCGCACCTGAACAGTACGGTAATGCGAGGAAGCAGCATACACACAGGTTTCTTCCGCACTCTACACCACCAGTGTATACCTGCTGGGACATTTCACGACACAGTCCAACCAAATGAGATGGGCTGCAGCAGGCAACATATATCAACATGTGCAGGAGGCTGGGGCAGTGAGGATGTGTATGCTGCCGAACAACCCTTACTGGGGTGACATAAGACTTTATAGACCCAGGGTGACTTACCAGGGGCTACATGGGCTGGGGATGGTGGAGCACTATGGGGTGGACAGACACCTCCTACAGCAGCTTGTTGACCAGTGCCTGCCACACCTGACACATCAAACAGGCCGAGGGAAACACATCACAATGGATACCACTGTATGTGTTGGCCTAGGTGTACTAGCCACAGGTACCTCACACAGCACAACTGGGATATCATGGGTATCTCACAGGCATCTGCATCCAGAGTATTGCACCAGTTCACAAACGCCATGTCAACACATGCTAGTGAGCACATACATGTCCTCCACACACATGATTAGTAGACTAGCAATATGCATCTGTTCAACCACATGGATGACTACCCTGGGGTACTGGGTGCTAAAGCCTGCACACACATACACATCGTAGCACCACCTGGTGAGCAGGGTAGGGCCTACAGTCACTGCAGGGGCATACCCTCCAACAGCTAGGCCATATGCGATGGCCAGGGCATGAGATTGCATGTGTGTGCTGTCTGCCCTGGAAGCTATGATGATTCTGATATATGGCTTCTGACACAGCTGTAGCACACCATTGCCAATATGGACATCCCCTACAGTCTCCTAGTGGGGGATGCTGGGTAAACATTGGTGTCGTGGCTGATGACACCCATCAGCAATGCACACACACATGAACACTCACACCATACTGAGGCAGACGCACAGGCAAGACATATACTTGTGCATGTGTTTGGGATGCTCAGTTCACAGTTCTGGTATCCAGACATCCATTGGAGCTCTGTAGTATTCACAAGCTACATGCATACAAGTTGTTATGGTATTTTCTATGCTACACAATCTTATCCTGCAGTAACAGTTGCAGCAGGAACAGCATGGGGCAGGGCCACACAGCCCAACAACACTGCCAAGGCCTGTACAGGCACAGTTTGACTTGGTGAAGGAACTACCTGAGCAGGGCACAGTCGGCGAAAGCCCGTGCACAGTATGACCTGCCCTTGGCAAAGAGGCAACACAAGGCATATGCACTGACACTGTAGGTACCCACGGATTTCCCCTCTCTGACCCACACAGAGTACAATGGATGCCAAACATGACACTACCTGTGCTCGGCCATGTATAGGAGATGCACTGTGTGCATCTGACATAGGCAGCCCTCCAGCACTGTCCTCAAGTCCAGAACACACCCAGGGTATGTCTATTGACCTAACAAGTGGCAGTTGTATTAGAATGTGTATTTAACCATTGCTATGGTATGTATGTGAGCATACAAGTGACTGTGGTGGCCAAATGTTAGGGCAGCAGGCAGTACACATCCATAGTGGCACCATGACCTTTGAAGCACATATGGGGGTCACAATGGTAGCCTGTAGTACACAGGGTGTCCTAAGCCACTGCAGATTATGGGCTGACCATCATGTGTGTCTGTACAGCCCACACACGTTCCATGCAGCTGGACAGATGTTGACCAATACAGACAAATGATATATGATGGCCTATGGATATGCACAATGAATGACCCCAACCCCCTAAGGCACACACAGACTACAGCAGGCCAGGCAGTTTGATGTAGGTTGTGTAAGCTAGGACGTCCAACACAACTGTGCTGGTATTTAAAGCTGGGAACTGACGTACACTGGTATCCCTCCAATCAGCAATGTAGGTAGGTCCACACACTGGCATGGAGTACCCGGCATACGTGTACAGTAGCAGCAGATGTGTACAACTGTTGGCTGTGCCCCCCGTCAAACCTACACATGTGAGAGTCATGTGCACCACCCACGGTGCTGTGTAGGACTGTGGTTGTGGTTGGATGTCCCTCCACGCTATGTAGACATGTAGCAACTGTCAATGCCACATGACCATTAGCTACCCTGCAGACACAGCATGACACCTGTCTGTGTAGAACGGAGGGGTCAGCAACACAGTATTAACTATCTGGACATGTGACACATGCGATACAGTTGACCATACTTGGCATGCTCACACACATGACGGTATGACGGTAATGTCGGTCGACAACATGCGTAACAGTCATACTGGGCATGCTCACACACTGAAATACAGGACGGCCAGGCATGCATACACCAGTGGTCCGGACATATCTGCCAGTACTTTGCTATACTGTTGGATGACTGCGCTGTATGGTGTGTGTGTGGTCTATTGTCTGTACATATGCCATGGTCTATTGTTAATTCACATCAGCTATGTGCGTAGGGTACTGCTACCGACACGGGAATAGGGTGGTTCTTTGTTTGCGGACAGACCAACGCCTTTGGATACAGACTGGGTACGGCACATTCCAGCAGGTGGGAGCAGTTGTGCGTGGGACTGCACAGTGTTAAGCACTGCTGACCTCTGGTCACAGCACCTTATATATGTTTAGACTCCACATTTCTTTGACAGTGCACTACTGGCATACTAGTAGACAAACACACTTACAGCCGCTCACTCACCGACATTTCCGCTTACATTTGTCACTCACGCTGGGTGTGTGCGATCCCTTGTGATGCATATTACATTGGACTACATGACTACAGTATCGGGTATGTGTAACCATTTTGCAATGGCAGGTGTTCGACTCTACGGACCCGGCGGCCTGTCCAGTAACGTATTATATGCGTGTTCCTCATACGATCTGCTCCCATCTGCCTGATACATGGGAACTGATACTCTGCAATGCTGACATGTGACTTGAGTTTGTTAACACAGCTGTCCACCAAGTCATGCTACTGCATAACTACTGCACATTGTCCACCTTTCAGATTGCACGACGGGAGACTGTAGGAGTGACACCTTTCCCTCTTTGCATGGGACAGTCCCTCATTAGGCATATCTCATGTGACAATACCAGACCTCTCCACCAATCGGGGAAACATTTCTACAGAATCAGGGACAGGTCAAGAAAACATCAGGGACACTTTTACATAAGTAGTGCTATTAACTTGAAACATTGACAGAATCAGAGCATATGACTCAATACACATATTCTGAAGTAAAAGTAGTTTATAACTCTTACTTATTATCATTAATCAGTAAGTGTGATTCACCACCTTTCCTTCAACAGTCACTAATTTTAGGAGGGATTAAGAGGGACAGAGTTAAACTTTTAGTCAAACTCAGGGACGTACCTGAAATGCAGGGACATTTGAGAGGTATGGACAATACTCTAGCCATTGCAACTGTCCTGATTAGGGGACATTCTCATGTTGTACGTGTCTGTACTGGTTGCTTGTTACAGGTCTTGTATACCTGACATGTTGATATGTCATATGTAGTAGCATAAGCAACTTTACTGCTGCTAGACTACACTTTGATTTGTGCTGATATGTATATTTCTGTACTATGCATGGCTGTAGGTATGTTCTGCCCTGGTACGTCTGACATTTCTACAGCGGAGGTTCCAGTTTGGCCATTCAGAATGGTGGCGGCCCTATACACCCTATATGTAGAGCTATCACATGTGTCAAGGCAACACATACCCACAGCCAGTAGTAAACGGATGACTTTCACGGTTTGCATACGTTAAGGTTATTCATGTAGCATTATAATTGATAATACTGTTTTCTATTACATGTAGCTGTTTCTGATACAATAAATTAATGTCTGACACCACTACACACACTATATAGCCTCAGTTCCCGAACTCACAGGCCATGTGCCATAACTGTCATTTTGCAGGACACAACTGCCAGATGGGTGTGTCCCTCACAGGCGTACGGGTGTTGAACCACTTCTATTATGCTGTCATCTACCTAAGGTGGTCAGCAAATTATGCACTTTCCATTAGTAGCAGAACTCACATACCAATGGGTGTGAATGAACACTGTATCAGGAGCAATGCATAACATCCTGTGGGACACACTTAGACGATTGGTTCTAGTAACCAGACACATTTATAGTCACATAGCATATGTATTCATTCACGTTTGTCGAGGTACATGCTGTTTCTGACTCATACATGTTGTCATCTGTCATTACCTGTATTCCGCCACCTGTTCACCTAATATCACTAGTTCTGGAAGTGTTTAGTTGGACTTTGTTGTACATAACTATGGACGTCCATGCTAATCAGGTACACGGCACTGATTTGGTCTCTATGTATTCCCCCGATGGTTTACAGACTATCCGGAAGATGTGCTCTTCAGGTTTGGGAGGTGTAGGCATATGCTATGCCCACATAGGAATATTAATGACTTCCACTGGGCAGGCCTACTACAGCTCTGCCAACCAGCACCTGCACACTTAAGCCCATTATTGCATACCCATGGTCCACCTACCTGGTACCCCTCTACAGCAGTTGTGACAAATACTTACTGCGAGCACAGCTGGGGTATGAGCACACCTCTACACATTGCCCACTCTCCCCGTCTCGGGAAACATGTCGTACGTTTTGTCAACCCATGTATTATCACACTTGCACAACCTACTGTTCCATGTACACCTACATCCTGCTCGTATCAATGTCAGCAGATTCAAACGTACCCTGAATTTTTGGGGTCCCGCAAGGGATACCGTTATCCATGTTTAAAGTGTAGACCTTGCAGATCTCTCCCACTGGTACTTTCCTACCGGTGTTTTGGATAGTGGCAGTGTAGTGATCTGTATTGCCTGTCTGTATGTCTGTCCGACCTAGCTGGGCGATGTGGGGGGTACGACATTTATTTATTGGGCCTCCCAGTCACATATGCCCGGGCTGTAAATGTTAGCCCTAATTGCTGTGAAGTAACCTATTTATGTACATGTGTATATCTACACTGATATATATATTTTGTTTTGTGTGTATATGTATATATCAATACCTGTTTGTGTATATATATATATATCTATCTATATATGTCCATAGTATATCCTTGTGTGTGTATATATATATATATATATATATATATATATATATATATATATATATATATATATATATATATATATTTATATATATATCTGTATGAATATATATGTGTATGTAAATTAATATAGATATATGTATATATACGTTTTTATCTATATATACATCTGTGTGTCCGTTAACCTATACATTTCCCGGACATGGACACTTACACATGCGTATTGGGTTTTATCTCTGCTTCAACAGCATACTATTGCCTGAGTTATTATGACACCGACACTTCACTCCGGTGAACTTGTGATCAGTACGTTATACAGAGGACAGATGTCGCATGTTTTTCATGTCTGGGGTGCCGCTGCTAACTGGGATGTGATACAGTGTCATTCGACCTATTACCCGTATGCGCAGCCTATTATTCCTGCTACTGTGTTTGTTTCTGTGCACGTGTTTCACTTCCCATTTGACTATTTCATTCATTTATAGATACAATGAATATTATTCTGGACATCAGTTATAAATTCACTACAGGTATGCAATAGTCCTGTCAACAGATGTGACAGTTGGTTGGTGTACTTATGTGTACGGACCTCTGTGATACTCGGGGACTCATTTCTACAGTGACAGGGACAAGGCTATGACAACTCAGGGACAATCACGGACACTTCTACCATATTAGTACTATTAACTTGGAACGTGTTGACAGATTCGTAATACTGCTACTTTTCTGCAGTTAAATGCATCTATTACTCTTCATTGTTGTAAGTAGTCATTCTCATTCCACACCTTTCCTCCAAAGGTTGCTTGCTTTGTGAGTGGTTAAGAGGCTAGCCGGTTATTGTGCGAATGCTCTGACCATAGGTAGAGCTGACATTGTCATATGTACAGGTTGGGATGCATTTTGGGGCTAGGGTTGCCACCTTTTCAAATGGCCAATATGGGACATTTTCAGAACACACATCAGATTTTACAGGCCGACACATACCCACGGTCAGTAAAAAGGATAGAACTTTACTTATTTGCCTACATAAAAGCCTATTGTTGTAGCGGTTTAGTTGCTTATTCTGTTTCTTGTAACATTTAGGTATTTTAGATACAGAAATAATTATTTTATGCAACTATTACATAACATATGGGACATAATTATGTCCTACAATCTCAGGACATTTGCCATTTTTAATATATTTTGTCAGTTCACAACTGTCCACAGAGGGACTGTCCCTCGCAAAGTAGGACAGATGGTAACCCTACTGGGGATACCAGATTTTTTGGGCCAACACATAGCCACGGTCAGTGCAGGTTTAGAACATTCATTTGTTTCCTAGCTATGAGCCTATACCTTTGGCACTTTTGTTGTTTGCCTGTTTCTTGTACGAATTACATTTATTCTATCCTGACGTGACTGCTTTAGGCAACTGTTACATGCAGTATGGTACATAGTTATTTCCTACAATCACAGGACATATGGCATTCTATCATTGCTGGTCAGGTCACACCTACACACACATTACTTGTCCCTCACACAGTGGATCAGGGGGTATCCTGTTTACGTCAGTGCCTTCATCACCCATATACCATGTGCCACTATGCGAATGTGTGCAATATATTCTCTTGCTTATTCGTGTTGGGACGTGCGTCACGGGCAGGTGTTTGATCCTGGGTAGTAGGTTCTGCATGACCATCTAGGGCTGGACAGTCTCGTGCACCACTACTGCACATTCCAACTTGTATCCAGATATCTACAGGACTGGACATCATGTCTTCATACCCATTCTAATGTTTACACAGGTTTCTTATCCCATGAGGGATATCCCAAAAATTTAACAAGACCAAAACAAGACCAATAATGAACATTCTTCTGACGTTAGGAAAATGTGCTGGGGGTTTTACATGCAAGGGATACATAGTTTGCTATCCTGAAACTGCCTAGGATGACACTATCTACTACATATGTGTAGTGTAGATGTGGCTGCACCAAACTAGTAGGCCAAGTATGGCTGGATTTGGTGGATGTTCAGGTATGGGGGCGGGTTGTGTGCTGTGGAGGGGATGCTGGGTAGTCCATTATACATCCAGGTGTGTTGCATTTGATATGGCCAGTTCCATCAGGACCAATCTGTGGGTATGTGCCGGTGACATGTCTGTACATTTGTATCGCACATTTTAATATTCATATGTTTGTGGGATTGTGTTCTACAGTATGGCCTGTCTGGTTGTATTGCAGATGTGTATACATGTTTTTGTGTTTCTTTCTGCTTCACCCGCTGCTCCCTCATATACCTCCGGTTCACCTATTCTGCATACGACACAGTGTCGCCTTGGAGGATTATACCATTACCCACCCCCCACACACACACATATTCCTGACACACCATCCATCACTGCTTTGGTTGATGGCCCATGACACGGTCAAGGTAACACATTGCATACCCTACATATGTCAGGTACCTGTATGGTTGTGTGGACTACCCTGCCATGTTTGACTTTCCACATGCTATACCTCACACACATAGGTACATGCCCATACTTAACTTTCATGACATGGTTGGTATACCCAGGTAATACCCGTTCAACTGTGACACATCCTGACATATTCGGCTTGGACCGCTGATGTGCAGATTTTGGCCGACTGTTCTAATCATTGGTTGGATGCCACCTTTTCCTATGTCCAGGATGGGATATATTCCAGACACATATCCGAATGTGCTGGACAACACGTACCCACAGTCAATGCTACAGATAATACTGTTCCTTTCAGCCTACATGTTGCCTTATTGTTGTAGCAGTTTATATGCTCCTTCTGTTTCGTTTACATGCTTATTCTATTTCCTGTCACATTTGGTATGTGAAATATGGACATACCTATTGTATGTGACTATTACATGTGTTGTGGGATATAATTCGGTCATACAGTCACTAGATATTTACATTTATCGTGTTTTTTGTTATGGACACATCTGCTCAGCTGTGTACCCTCCCTCACAATATGGGTCAGCTGGTGACCCTGACCATTGGGCTGGATGTACCTATTGGCAGTGCACTAACATGTGATGCATTTCCCTTCCACTTGGTATAACTATCTACACTGCGTTGGACTACGGGCACACGGTTTTCAATGTCATTTGTTCGAAGGATAGGGACCCGTTATTCCCTACCGTGCATTTGTGTTTGCTTCTTCATTTTGTGTTAGCAGGAACTGTCTTGCATGCTTTGCATATGTTTCAGTATCCACGGGCACTGACAGATGTGATTACTATTGCCTGCAAATTGTTATATGCAAGCATTTTAGGTTGCACATCGACAGCTGACATTTCCACGCCTCCGTGCAGCACTTCGACATGCCCTATGCACTCACGCTCCTTTCCTATGCACGTGGCTGTGGCGGCAGCGCGCCTTCATTAATATGCATTTGGCACTAATGCGCCATCTTCATGCTGCATGGTTGGCGCAAGCCTAACGCTGGCCTTGCACCGAGCTTCATGAATCCCGGGGCATGACTTTCCAGGATGACCCTACTTTTATCTTATATTTTTGGTCTATTCCTCCTAAAACTTTTTTTTTTCTGTATTGTAAATTGCTGAGGATTGCGGCTATTAATGAGAGATATTTGTGTTTTAGGCTTCATAGCATTCAAAAAATGCATGCTGATGCACAGCTTGTTAGTCTAACAGCCTTTTTTGATTATGTAAGAGCAGTATTAAACTCTTTCACTGATTGCTGTGTTTCAATTTCTTTGCAAGACAACAGAAATGTATGTTGCAACTAGCTATCATTTTTCAAAGTATGGATGGAGCTGGCTTTGTAGGGAAGCAACTGATCATCAAGCTGGTTACCTGGGAGGGCAAGAAATATGTGTGTGTGTGTGTGTGTGTGTGTGTGTGTGTGTGTGTGTGTGTGTGTGTGTGTGTGTGTGTGTGTGTGTGTGTATGTGCACGCATGTGTGTCCGCACTCGAGTGTGTGTGTGTGTGTGTGTGTGTGTGTGTGTGTGTGTGTGTGTGTGTGTGTGTGTGTGTGTGTGTGTGCGTCTGTGTGTTTATCTCTGTTTCTCTCTCTCTCTACATATATATATATATATATATATATATATATATATATATATATATATATATATATATACATATATATATGGGTCTAAGACACATGCTCGACTAACATATTTCCGAAACACAAAACATCGAACACACATACACGAAAGCGCTTAACATTGAAAAGCGCTTCCTTGTATGTGTAGTTCAAAAAAAAATCTACGTTTCTGCAGTGGGGCTTTGCCCCCCTGCACCCACCACACCCCTTACTTTTTTATTCTCACCCCAAGATTGCACTACAGTGGGGAAAAGGGAATTGTCCCTTTCCTGCACTGTAGTCCGATCTACGAAACAGACATACATACACTGAAGTGCTTGTCGATGTTAAGCGCTTTCGTGTATGTGTGTCCGATGTTTTGTGATTCAGACATATGCTAGTCGAACATGTGTCCGGATCCCATATATATATCTATATATATATATATATATATATATATATATATATATACATATATATATATATATATATATATATATATATATATTATATATGCATATACATATATGTTTATGCAATATGTGCAGGTACGTGCTTGTGCAGGGTCTGGACTCAAGTGCCTTTCATTTGTTCTTTACTTTATGTGCACTGACATGGCCCTTAATGGGCTTTAACAGCCAAGCCAGACCCTTGACTTGGCTCTGGCTCTTATCTTTCTTAAACATCCCAGTTTTGCCCACATCTAGCTGAAGCAAATCCACTGACTAATGCTTCAGCAAAACATGAAAACAGGAAAAATGTAGTTTGGGGATCAGTGGGATAGTCTTGCTGAAGTATTAGTCGGTATATAGCAACTTGATGATATGCAGTAGAGAGTCGATTATCCAAGCTAATTGAGACCTAGGGTAGTTCGGATAGTTAAACTGTTTGGATAATGAAACATATAACTGAACTGGATAAAAAAACTTCTAAAATATTGTTTTTTCTGCGTGCAGGAATATACTTTTCAACTATTCAACAATTTCAGTGGATTATAAACAATATTTTTCACACACAACCTGGCTACAAGCTCAAAAAACATGCTCATGTGAATACGTATGTTTATATGTTCAGACTTTATGATTTTCCCTACCCAAAAACTTTGGAAGGCTGGTTCACATAATTGACGTTTCTGATTATCAATGTTCAGATAATTGACTCTCTACTGTATATTAAATTTGTTTACCAGGGAAGACCACAGATGAGAAGTGACCCATTTCTGTCTCAACCAGAGATATTATATGTCATTCAAACAGTAAAAGGTCACACAGACAAAACAGTTTAGTAAAAAATAAAAGAATGACCCAGCAAAGCTAGAGACCTCACTGTTTAATGCCTTAAACATCTACTAGTGGAGACTGATATGTCCTTAAGGCTTCGTTTGCATATATCCCATGGGACTGCACATAAGGAGGTTTAAGGTATTATGCAGTGAAGAATTTAACATTGCTGCGTCTTTCTTGTAGATTTTAATTAATTGTTTGCCTGTGTGACTTATTTACCCTTTGGATTAGATGGCATTTGTAATTTCTTGTGGTCACCTTAATGTTATGGACACCAGGTTTGTTTTAGTTATGTGTTTCCAGAATTTGACTAAATCATTTTGTGACATTGTTTTGAAAATGTTTAGAAAACAGAAAGATAAAACTTTTTTTTTCTTTTTGTTGTTAGAGAAATGTGGTTTGATTAACTTAATAGTATTAGCAAAAAGCAGAAAATCATGGGCATTCATAAGCCGTGTAGGGTTAGCATTAACATGCCCTTTGTTATTTACATGCATTCAGTACAGTAGGTTTAAAGTATTATACAGTGAAGGCTCTAGATTTTTTGGGTCTTTTTTTTAAGTTTTATTAAATGGTTTGTCTGTGACACCATTTTGACATTTTGTTGGAATGATAATTTGAGATATTTTGCAGTTATGCTACTATCAAAAACTGAGAGCAAAGAAAAAAGAAAACAAAGCAGACAACTAAACCAAACAAACACACTTTCTTATTGCAGCAGTGAAATATATCTACATGAAACATTTTTCATTGAATCTAGTTAGATAACATTTCTTGTTGTCATTAAAGTAAGAAAAGTTCAACTCTTTTATTTTTATACGTTTCATGGGTTTCAGCAATAATGCCATTCAGACCTGGATGTGCTTATCACAGGATTTACTGTCAGCTGGTATGGCTTGATCATGAAGACAAAGCCCACGTGATCAAACAAAGCCAGACGTGTATAAGTCCTGTGATACCCACACCCAGGACTGAATTAGAAACGAGTTGCTTACTTTTCTTAAAAATGTTACTGTATGACAGCACTTAAGTGTTCTGCTTCCTCCATTTCTGTCTGATGCACTTACATCTACATGCTTGTACACATATGCAGTGTAAAGAAAGCAACAGAGAAGGGAGCATCTCTGTAATGGATTCTCTCTCTCTTTTTAGATGAAAAGTATGAAACTCTAACAGCTGACATTATTGACTTAAAAAAGTGTAAGCAATTTACCAGAAAATGAAAAAATATTATGAGGGACAGAGCAAACATATGAGTAAAGTTGGTGACACTCTACAATAACATTGTATAGTTGAAAGGTATGGTTACTGGCTGTACAATTATTGGTAGTACCATTAACCATACCTTTCAATTATGCAGAGTTTTGCAGAACTTCCCTAATTTTTCTCATATTTTGTCTCTGTCTCTCATTAAATAATATTAAGGATTACTATTGACTGAGCATTAGTTTGTGCTCTATTTATAATGAGCATGCTGACTGGTTCAGCAATCAGTGAGTATGATTTTGAATACTAATTGACATTTATCATATAATTTAGGAATAATCCATGACTGGGTGTGGGAAATATAGATTTTCTCATGGTTGGTGTGTTTTGGTCACAAGGGTGAAGCCCAATTAATTGAACAATGACAACCATAAGTAAATCCTATGTTATCCACACACAGTAGTGGATTATTGCTGCAATACAATAACATTATAAGAAAATAAATCTTAACTTTTCTAAATACTGTGATTGTATAAAACGTCTTGATGTTCTTCTGTTGGCTTCTAGTAGTCTGGAGCACCCAAATGATCATGCCATGCCTCTATATGAGAATAGTTGCATGGAAGATTGCCATCTCTGCCCCCCCCCAACTGCTCCCATTAGATTTTTATTTATTTATTTATTTTTTTGCAGAATGTCCAGTTATTTGCTTTTTATATCTAAATATCCCCAACCCTTTGGGCTTTTCTGGCTAATCAGATGCTGTGGACCAGGCACGGAAAGCTGTGATTTATTTTTCTTTTTTACTATACTGTTATAAACTGCTTCATAGCTCAGAATATTACTTTCTTTCTTTCTTTCTTTCTTTCTTTCTTTCTTTCTTTCTTTCTTTCTTTCTTTCTTTCTTTCTTTTTTAACAGAGTGTATTTTCTGCTTAGCAGCATGGAGAATGTAAGTTAATCCCCGGGATTTATGAAGCTCAGCGCAAGGATGGCGTTAGCCTTGCGCCTACCGTGCAGCATACAGATGGCGCAGCAGCACCACATGCATATTAATGAAGGTGTGCTGCTGCAATGTCCACGTGCATAGGAAATGTGCGCTAGTGCAGGGGGCATGTCTAAGCGCTGCACGGAGGCATCAACATGTCGGCTGCAGACGCGCAACCTAAAATGCTGACTAGTACAGCCTGCCTCTAATAGTAATCATTCCTGTCAGTGTCTGTGGATACTGAAATGTATGCAAAGCATACAAGACAGCTTCGCAAACACCCAAAATAAAAAGTAAACACAAAGGCACGTAGCTGAATACTGAGCCCACGTCCCTCGAACAAATAACATTTAAACTCCCGTGCCCGTATTTCATTGTAGTGTTGATTGTTATACCAAGTGGAAGTGAAACGCAGCGTGTTTGTGCGCCGCTGCCCTTTGCTAAGCCTAGCCCAATGTTTAGGGTTACCACCTGTCCCACTTTGTGAGGGACAGTCCCTCTCTGGGCAGTTGTGTCTTTACCAAAAATATTACAAATGGCAAATGTCCTGCAATTGTAGGACATAATTATGTCCCATATTTTATGTAATAGTTCCATAAAATAGTTATTTCTGTATCTAAAATACCTAAATGTTACAAGAAACAGAATAAGCAACTAAACTGTTACAAGAATAAGCTCTCACTTAGGAATAAAAGTAAAGCACTATCCTTTGTACTGACCGTGGGTATGTGTCAGCCTGTAAAATCTGATGTGTGTCCCGAAAATGTCCCACTTTGGCCAATTGAAAAGGTGGCAACCCTACCAATGGTCAGAGCATTTGCTCAATAACTGCCCATTCGTGTTCCAAATCATCCTTGTCTAGATGTCCCAAAAGATGAATGGGTATTACTTGGGTCTACCTACCATGTCATGAAAGATAAGTATTTGTGTGTACCTATGTGCGTGAAGTGCAGCATGTGGAAGATCAAATATGCTAGGGTTGTCCTCACAACCATATTGGTACCAGAGATATGTAGAGTACGCAATGTGTTCTGTTGTCCGTGCCATGGGCCATCAACCAGAGAAGGGATGGATGGTGTGTGTGGAATATGAGGGGGGTGATGGGTAATGTAATAATTCACCAAGGGGACACTGGGTCCGATGTACAATAGGTGACCTGGAGGTGTATGGGGGAGCAGTGGGTAAATCAGAAAGGAAACCAAAGAACAATCATTCACATCTGCAATACACCCTGACAGGCCATACTGCAGAACACAATCCCGCAAACATATGAACATTAAAATGTGTGATACACATGTACAGAAACATTACCAGCTCACACCCACATAATGATCTGGCCTGAATTGAGTCATCCAACCCCAACACACCTGGATACATAATTGAATACCCATCATCCCCTCCACAGCACACCACCCCCTTGCTGAATGTCCACCAAAACCACCCATACACGGGTTGCTAGCTTGGCACAGCCATATCTCCACTTAGTGCCCCCTATCCATATCTAGTAGGCAGTCTCACCCTAGGCAGTCTCAGGCTTGGAAACTAGGTATCCCTTGCATGTATAACCCTCCTCATTTTCGTAAAGCCAAAAGAATGGGAGTTATTGGTGTCCAAAATGTTTGGCCATCCCTCATGGGATAAGTGTCTGTTCTAAAGATTAGACTTGGTGGCATGTCACGATGTCCAGCCCCGTAGACAACCAGACACATGTTGCATTAGCAGTAGTTGTCCACAACCCTGCTCAGCCTCCAGTGGGTCCTGCAGAACTTATGACTCGTGATTAAACACCTGACCGTGATGCACGTCTCCCCATGTGCATTATCAGGAATTTATACCATTCACATGTTCTCATGAAGCTTCTCCATAGCCATCTCCCAAATAGTACATGTCCACAAATTGTATACCCCGTCCAGGTTCCTTGTCGTAATGATGCACACAACCCTTGTATACAAATGGTATAGGTACCTCCTGTATGCAATTGTTCATATACATGGCCATGTATAACTCCAGATATGTAGTCATATATCTATAAATGTACATATTTATATTCGCATAGCCACACATCACACATACATGCATATAAGTGGTTGTCAAGTATGTGTCCATTTCATAAATATGTATACTTGCAAATGTATACATATGCCTCTCAGAAACATATGAATAGTAACATGTACTATACATATGCACACCACCCAAATGTCACATTTGTTGCCAGTACTGTGGAATGGCTGTAGTAAAGTCATATATCCTAATTACCATCCATACAGAATGTATCACGGATGGTTTAGTGGTAAAACCAGTGACTATAGTGTTCCTGTTCCCGGGTCCAAGCAATGCAAGGGCTAATTTTATATGCCACAATAATGGTAGTCGGATATAGGGTGATTAAGATGCTTTAAAGCAGACGTAAGCGGGGTATCTGCAATGGTAAGTGGTGGTCATTCAACCGTATGGGAAATGTATATAAGCATGTAGGTGTATATGCATGTGTATGTACAGATATATATATATGTATATATATATATATATATATATATATATATATATATATATATATATATATATATATATATATATATATATATATAGGTTCATAGGTTCATAGGTTCATACTAGGCTATCTGCCCTAGGGCATTTATAAGCCTAGCCAGAGTGTGTTTGGCTTTCGCCACCCATTTTAAATTAATTTTGCTATGCCCTTTTTCGAGGTTAGTATACTGTGCCTCTGTCTAACAGTGACACAAAAGTGATATCCGGGGTAAACCTACGATCCTCCATCCACTCATCAAGATTCCGCTTGAAGAGACTCAATGAGGGACTCTGCCTAACCTGGACTGGGATTTTATTCCAGAGTGAAGGGAGCCTCTGGGTTATGAATCTGTCCCTCAAGCATGTCCTATTTATTTCAGTGCTGAGGTTCAAGTCTCTCGAGCGCGTAGCTCGATGGGATTTGGATTTTCTTTGGTGCAGCATGTCCATTAATTCTGGATTGGACATGGCTTTATACGTCAGGCACAGATCGCCTCTGAGCAGGCGGAATGCCACTGAGTAGAGCTGGAGTTTCTTTAACCGGGCAGCATATGGCATCTATTTGAGCCCTTTGATCTGCTTGGTGAGGTACTTTTGGGGTCTTTCCAGGTGCTGCAGGTGTCTGGTAAGGTACATCCCAAAAGGGGCATTGTACTCAATTATGGGCCTGATGAGGGATGAGTAAAGAGGCACGATGACCTCCCCTGATCTAGATGTGAATCCCTTCATGATTAGGTGGGCTATATAAAATGTTTTTCTAACCACTTTGGCCACGTGGTTGTCAAATGAGAGATTGCTATCAACTTGGGTCCCCAGGTCCCTAATTACTTCTTCCGTACTTAATGGAATACCACCTATGTGGTAATTTGTGGGCACTTTCTTTTTGCCAAAGGGGATGACTATACACTTTTTGGTGTTTAGCTTGAGGCCATGGCTCTGGCACCAGTTGTCTGTTTCTATGAGGCCCTTTTGGAGGATGCTTGTGTCGACTGGAGAGTCGATTATGGCGCCCAGTTTGCAGTCATCTGCGAACTTGGTCAGCCACAGTCCTCCCGTGTTGGCCTGTACCTCTGAGAAATATATACCGAACAAGAGAGGTCTCAGGACTGAACCTTGTAGGATGCCACTTGTAACTGGTTTGGAGTCTGACGTGGCTCCAGCAATTCTAACCATGTGGGTTCTGTCCTTGAGCCAGTTTGCAACCCATCTAGTGACATAGGGGTTTATATTTAAGCTGGTGAGCTTATCTATAATGCCCGAGTGGGGTATTGTATCAAAGGCTTTTGTGAGGTCCAGGTAGTCTGTGTGGACCACCTTCCTCTCGTCAATGGCCTTGGTGACTGTTTCAAAGAAATCGACCAGGTTTAAGAGGCAGGATCTGCCCTTAACAAAGCCGAACTGGGTAGGATCCAGTGTCTGTAGGTCCCCAATATCTTCTTTTTATGAGGTCCATGATGATCCTTTCCATAGCTTTGCAGACCAAGCTAGTCAGGCTTATGGGGCGATAGTTTCCAGGATCCAATGAGGCACCACCTTTGTGGAGAGGGACCACTGTTGTGTACGCCACTCTTTGGGTACATATCCTGTGGTAAGGCTGAGATTGAACAGTAGTTTTAGGTTTGGGTTTAGCTCTTCTTGGAGTTCATGAAGGACACAGCCCGGGACACCATCTGGTCCCATTGATGCTGTGTTTTTTGCTTTGGAGAGGGAGGCTCTTACCTGAGCATCTGAGATGTCAGGGGTGCAGCACTCTGCTGGGATAGATATTTGCCCTTTTGGTGGGGAGGGGAGGGAGAAGTTTGTGCTGAGCCTGTCAGCTAGGATGTTGGCAATGTCTGTGGGCTCGGTGTATTTTTTGTCATTTTGGACTACTTCTGAGCATATCTGGGAATTCCCACCCAGGTTCCTAACATAACTAAAAAAAGCCTTGTGATTATCCTTAGTGTCCTGTGCAATTTTTCTCTCGAAGTAGGCCTTAGACGATTTTATGAGTGCCCGTAGTTTTTTGCTAATACTGATCAGAGTTGCCTTCCCTTTTTGGGATTTTGCTCTATCATGTAGTAGCTTCCTCCTTCTATAGTATAGTTTGTTTATGGCTGGAGTCCACCAGACAGGATGTCTGCCTTTGGAGGATTGGGTCTTGGTTTTATTTGGGATTGCATGATCCATGCATTCTTGAAGGTGTTCATAGAATGTGTTTATAAAGGATTCTGCAGTCTGGGCCGTATTTTCCACAGGCCCGGGGGCTTTGAAGGATTCCATCTCAGTTTTGAGGAGTGTGAAATTTGCTTTAGAGAAGTTTTTCACTGTGGTTTTCTGGGCAGGGGGTGGGGTTGGGATGTGAATATCCAGTGAGATTAGTTTATGGTCTGATCTTACCAGTGAGGGATACACTTCTGGTCTGGAGCATAGAGTCCCCATGTTGGTGATGATCAGGTCCAGTATGTTATCCCCTCTTGTGGGAGTGGTAACAAGTTGTTCCATAGCATTTGAGTTTATAAAGTCTAGGAACCTTTGGGCTAGGGTGTTGGAGCTAGAGTAATGCTCCCAGTCTATGGTTGGTTAGTTGAAGTCACCCAATATAATGGTGTTTGGAGAGACCTTCATATTTTCCAGTGTTCTCAGGAAGGCCGAGTGGGGTTCCTGGGTTTGGGAGGGTGGTCTGTAGCAGGCTATAAACTGGAAGGCAGTTTTACCCACTGTTAGTATATATATATATATATATATATATATATATATATATATATATATATATATATATATATATATATATATATATATATATATATATATATATATATATATATATATATATATATATATATATATATATAAATATATATATATATATATATATATATATATATATATATATATATATATATATATATATATATATATATATATATATATATATATATATATATATATATATATACACACACACACACACATACACACATATATATATATATATATATATATATATATATATATATATATATATATATGTATATATATATATATATATATGTATATATATATATATATATATATATATATATATATATATATATATACACACAAATATATATATATATATATATATATATTTATATATATGAAGAATGAACATCGTAACAATAAAGCATACACAAGGGATGTGAAGGGAATCGAGAGCAACTATGGTATTATATAGTGCTGTCAGCTTATGTCATAAAAAGCTGCCCAGCAGTGAGTAGAGCACTGCTACTCACACCACAGGCAGGGTTTTCCCAGTGGAGTAACATCGTTGAATTGCTAAGTCTACTTTGCACACAGACAAAAGGTAGTCCATGCTGGGACTACCAAAAATTGTAAAGTGCAAATGGCTGTAATCCATAACTCTAGCAAGGGCAGGTATGTTCAAAGATTACATGGCGGGAGAGCCTGTGAATACACGAGACAGGACAACATATGTGTAGGGCCCCTAATGCTCTGGAGAGAGCAATGTGTAGAGGTGTGTCATGGCTGAGATAACAAGTGGATAATGGAAGTTACGAGTGTAAGTTCAACATGGGTGGGGTGAAGGAACTATGGATATGAAATTAGGGATGCAGGCGTGCCAGGGTTGGATGGCCCGGTTCTAATTGGACTGCCCTGACAGTGTTTTCATAATAGATATATATGCATACACACATGTAGACAACAAAATGTAGAAGTACATTCTCTTTTAGATATGCATTTCATTTGTAGACATAAATAATAGGAATGTGCACATACAAACATCGACAGCAGATGGAATAATAGGCTGTGCAGAAGGCTTATAGTGCCTGCATATTTGAACTGTTTCTTACTGAAATTGGTACACCTTGTTTGCTGTAGCATAGACTAGACCCAGGCCTGCTGAATCTAGCTTTGTTTGTATGCTTGTTTGCTTGTTATTTCCCTGAAACACTAATTCCCCCTAAAATGCGGCTTTTCAGCGCTTCTGTGGATCCCTAGTGATATCTGCATTGCTTACTGTACTTATTTCCTTGTTTCACTTGAAAGAAAGTTACTGTTTGTCGTTTTTGCATTTAAGTTACCTGTAACACATTGCATTTAAGTTATCTGGCACTTGCTCACTAAAGCAATTATATAAGTCAGCACTAAAAAATTAAAAGCACTACACCCTCACAAACTCCCCTTGAGTACCTTGTTCCCCATTGGCCCTTTTTTTCAATTATAAAGGAATTCCCAATACTATTCTAGCATGTCCAAAGGTCAGTTGTCAATCTCCTCTCCGGTCCAGCTGCTGAATCTGGGAATCTTGAGGCAATGTTACAACTGCCTCATGTACACAGACAGCTCTCTCCTCCTCCCAACAAATTCCAACATATGTGAGAGATGCAACCATATAGCCAAACTGGAGGCTAAGCTCTCTCAACTCAGTACTGGCGTAACCAGTCAGGAGGAGAAGGAAACCACACTCACTACAATTCCAGTCTCACATAGACCTACCACGACAGCAAACAAAACACATAAACACACAAAAACATACTCGGAGGCTCTAAATAAAAATCTGCCTAAGCAGCAGAGACCTCCAAAGCAGACACCCAAGCAACCGCTACCCCATACAAATGTGATAGATCATCGATCTTGTCTCTGGTGTATACAGACTCAATAAGGGTGGGTAACCCTGATGACCCATGGGCCAAGACAATTTTATGAAATGGGTCCCGTGAAGTGGAGAGAGGGCAGCATGTAATGGTGTGTCCAGAACCGACCAGGCCTCAGAGTAAGGATGGGTGCTGTTGATGAGGCGAGGGTGGGCGAACTATGGGTAGCTACTTATGGGTCTAGGTGTGCAAGTGTTGGCTGATGTTGGTCAATATGGACAGCCCTAGGGATGCAAGTGAATATGTTCATTGAGCAGAGGTGTCGCCCAACGAGCTGCCACACCCACTGCGAGACCCACTAAAGCAAAGTGTTATCTATATGGTAAGGAATGGAATAACCAGATGTAGACTTATATATGTAGAGCTATGTGTGTGTATATCTACCCATAGTGAGATAGAAGTATGCTTCTTCCTCGCCATAGTACAAATGTATATATACAGAGAAAGAATACAGATACATATTTGAAATTAGAGGAGAAGAAACTGATTTGGTAGTTGAAATTAAATGCCTTAGTTCTGCCAGGTTTAAATGACTTTGTTTCTATTAAGACCATCTTGAAATTAAAAGCGTTAATTAGATACCTTTATGTTTATACATTTTTTAACGCTTTTTACTGTATATTTATTAAATTATACAAATGTATTTTTACATGGAATTTTTGGAAGTATTTGTAAGGATTTTTATTTATTCATTTGTCTTTTGATATATGGTTTGTTTTTTTAGAGTTTGGCACTTTAAAATGAGGCTGTGTTTTTCCAAAGGAAATGATGTTTTTCTAAAGGAAATTATGTCATGATAAGTATTGTATTTAAGTGTACTTGTGTGTCTTAAAATTGTCTGAAGAAGTTTGCTTATTTTAGTAAACAAAAGTGCTAATTGGAACTGTTTTGAGTATCCGGTGTGGTCCTTTTTCCTCCTTCATTTTGATACTTGATAATACATTCGGAGCAAGCGTCACCCCATACTGGGCCCATAAGAATACCCAAAACATACAGTATCCCAGACATCTGAGACATACAGATGGTGATGGCCCTTTTAAACGGCATGACAGAGCGTCAATGGAGGCAGATGGTGTCCCAGACTGCATCCTGCTGATACTACAAAAAAGTGACCCCCCCCCGCCTAATATAGCAATTCAACATCAGCCACTACACAGGCTACATGGCCATTCACTGATGCATGGCAACAGCTATTGCACTCCACCAAGGTGGTGACACAACTGACCATGGTAACTACCACCCCAAAAGTCTGAGTAGCCTGATCTGCATGGCTATGGAGCGCATCCTCATGGCACTCATTAACATAGACAATGGCAACCTCCAGACACTTGACCCAACCCAGGTCAGTTTGATTGAGTGCAGATCATGCCTACTGAACCAGTTTGACATCTTACAGTCACCTAGACTTTAGGTGTGGGGTGTAGTAGTTCACACATACTACCTGGACCTCGCCAAGGGTTTTGACACCATTCCACACTCAGATATTGTTTCTCCACTCACCAGCCAGTACATACACCTATACATCACAGGTTGGTTTGCCAACAGGCTTATGCACACAACCCACATGGTAAGCCTAGCAGCCTCCAGGTCCAACTCTTGACCAGTCACAACTGGTGTCCCACAGGACTCAGTCCTGGGACCCCTACTATTTGCCATATACTTCTCAGAGGTACGGGCTAACACAGGTGGACTACAGCAGGCCGTGTTTGTCAATTACTGCAGACTGGAAGCCATAAATGACAGCCCAGCTGTCACAGACATCCTTCAAGGGGTCTCACATAGACCAACACAAGGTGTCAGAGTGATGGCCTCCAGCTAAAGGCCACATACTGCATGGGTCATTCCATTTTGGGAAACTACACACACACATATTAACACATGAGTGGCAGACACTATAATTCAGATGACGTAATGGGTATGTGGGGACTACATTACATAGTGATCTCTCCTTTGACAGGCATATCTGTGAAGTAGTTAGGACATCTGTCTATGTAGGCCATCTGATCACTTAAGGGTTTGCATCTAAACAGACTTAGGTTATTGTGCCCCTTTACTCGTCAGTCATCAATCCCATCATTGAGTATGATAACCCATTTTGGATGTACCTCAGAAGACACATCCGACAGCTGGAAGGGCCACGAACGTACCTTGCAAAGAGGGATAATGCCCTCAGACGTGTCCTATGCTGCCAGACTGCATAAACTCTTGCATTACTCAGTGGCATCTCATTTACTCAGAGATGATATTTGCTGGCCAACAAAGCTGTGTCCAAGTCAGGCTTAATGGATATGCTCCACCTATGGGAATCCATGTCACAGTGAGCTACACACTGTAATGAGCTACACCTTGCCACAATCATAACTGGAAGATGCTGGAGTGACAGATTCTTGTCACAGGTACTCCCCATGATTTGTAACTACACCCCTGATTACATGATATGGAGCCCCTCACTAGCACTCCAGGGAATCCTTGCAGAGTGGGTGGAGAACAGTGGATACACCCCAGGGATCCCACAATTATCTCTGCTCCACAGAGGGACAGTTAGTTAGTCAATGGGGTGGTGACAGCAGACACATTTTGGCTATGCTTATGAATGGCCTCGAGCAGTTAGGCATATACCTACCTATGTACCTATGAACCTATACATACATTATCGACACATGCTGATAGCTTAATTTACTGTTCAGGTATTGACTTACCTTGTGCCAATGGTAGTTGTGTGTACAATAGTTGAGGGCTGCCTATGTAGGATGCACACAGTAGACCACCTATACATGATAATTTACAGGTGGTCATGTGTGTGTGCCATCCATGTTTGCTGTGTGTGCAGGTGGAGAAGGGTGTCAGTCCATAGGTGCCTGCACTGTCAGTTTGTCTGCTATACATTCCCTCTTTGCCAAGGCATGGGCATACTGGGCATGCCTCTGTCTGCCTAATGGGACTGGCACAGGGTGTTCATGGTCTGAGTCTGTCTGTGCCTGTGGGGCCCTTGGCAATAGTGGTGGGCTGTGAGGGCCTTTACCATTCTGGCCCTGCTGTAGCTGTTTCCGCAGGATCATATTGTGTAGCATGGCACATACTATAAAGATGTGGGCACACATGCCTGGAAAGTACTGCAAGGCTCCACCAGATATGTCCAAGCAATGGAACCATGATTTCAGCATCCCAAACACATGTTCTATGATGATTCTGGTTTCTGCGTGTGCCTCATTATGGCGTTCTTGCATAGGTGTGTGTGCATTTCTGATGGGAGTCATCATCCACGGTTCCATTGCATAGCCAGCATCCCCCACCAGGTGGCCATATGGAATGTCCCCCCTGGCAAATACCTGATACAGCTGTGAGGCATACCAGATGTGGGAGTCATGATAGCTTCCAGGGCTGCCAGCACACACATCCATGGTAATACTCTGGGCATTGCACATGACCTGGCAGTTGATGGAGGGGTATCCCTTGTGGTTTATGTAGTGCCTACCCTGCTCACAGGGTGGTGTCTTGATGTGTATGTGCGTGCAGTCTATTGCAGCCAGTACCTCCGGGTAGTCTGCCACATGGTGGAAGAGATGCATATTGCTGGCCAACTCCTCCTGCATTCAGGGGAAGTATATGTGCTCATTGGCATGTAGTAACATGGCATCCAGGAACTGGTGGAGTACCCTGGATGCTGATGCATGTGAAATCCCCATGATATCCCAAGTTGGCCTTTAAAAGGTACCTGTGGCTAGTAT
Organism: Protopterus annectens; assembly: GCF_019279795.1. Lineage (NCBI taxonomy): Eukaryota > Metazoa > Chordata > Ceratodontiformes > Protopteridae > Protopterus > Protopterus annectens. Next base: position 234,368,572 of record NC_056734.1, on the reverse strand, counting down.
TCTCAAGCTTACACATACCTTTTTGTCCACTGAGATGGGTTTCCCTCTGCTATTTCTGGCTCTGAGGCATGGCCAGCACAGCTCAACAAGTTGCTGTATGGTGTCCCTGTCCACCCTGTAATGCTCTACTATCTCCAGATCATGTAGCCCCTGGCAGGTTACCCTGGGTCTGAACACTCTTCTCCTCCTCCGGTGCCTGAGATGGTTGTCAGCATCATCCTCCACACCACCATCAGTCTCCAACACATGCTGGTGAATCAAAGCTATGGCAGTCCCTAACATGTACATATTAAAAGTTCCCTGTCTGTATACACCAATGGTGCAGAGTGTCCGGGAATACACAAGTGTGTATGAGGTGCTTTCACACTTTATACTATTATGCAATGGATGCTGCTGGTGTAATTGGGTGTGTATGTGCAATTCCAGCTGCAGGGTATCTTAATTATGGGTTTTACAGCAGGTACTGCTATTGTGGGGCCTTTGGTGTTGACTTATGCTTGGCTGCCATGATTCATCTATTGCCCTTTACTTCACTTTTCAACCAGATTCCCCTCCCATTGTCAGGCATGCATCCAGCTGCCTGCTTTCTTGTTTTGTACTTTCCCAACCCAGGATTGTGTAGCGAAATGTGTTATGTAGCTGATCTACTGCAAGTTTGCTTTGTTCTGCTGTGACAGTTCTCTTTTCTTTGCAGTGCGGCACCTCCCCTTTCCTGATCTGCAGGTAGCTGCTAGCAGCCTTGTTAGCTGTTGTCAATGGCCCACTGTGAGTTCCTAGGTGTTAATTATTCATTTGTACTCCAGTTACCATGCTGCAGCATTTCCTTATTGTCTTCCCATATCCTTCCTGTTTCAGCTGTGGTGTGCACCGCACACAGCTGTTTACCAAGTTCCGAGCACCTTTTCATCCACATTCACATGCACTTTTGGTTACCTTGTGTGCTTTCAGCTAAGCAAAGCTATGGCTACTTCAACACCCCTATCCTGTGGCTTTGCTTAGCAACAGGCAACCCGGATTAGCAATGCTCCAATGTGCTTACAGCTAAGGTGGCGCACCCCTCTCTTGATGTCATCTTTATCTCCAGGCCACACCTCGGTGTTGTACTGCTACACTGTGAGGTACTTCCTTACGCCGGCAGGGATTTTGTGATTCAGTATTACTTGTCTCATTTGCATGGCATTGATTACTTATTCCTAGTTACTGTGCAGAACACTGTCACAGACCCTTAGCAACCCCTGTGCCATGGTTGTGGTGTAGCATGCATGCCATTGACTATTATGGGGAATTCATGAAATGTTTTACATTGCAGTTTGATTACATATAAATATATTTTCATTGTGATCCCGTTTGCACACCGATGCACTGCGATTTTACTTTGCATTAGTGTGGCCATGACATTAAATGTTCTTTTTTATGTGTTGTGCATGTTTTTTTATGCCATTGGCTATATATTTAGCCATTGGCAGTTTGGTCCGCTGTCATGTTTGAAAAAATGTAAACCGTTTTTTTTTTTTTTGGTTTATACTTCTGCATGCTTACGCTATGCCTACACCACTTCATGAATTGATATATACCTTCATTTGCATGCTACACTGCTGCGCATGGGGTAATTAGCATACATGCACCAGGAGCTGTGCAGCTGTGGCATACGCTGGTAGCGCACGTGGAAACAGCTCATACCTGAATCGCTTGGTGGCCATATTTGGCGTTAGATCACCGACGCTACGCCTGCACCTGGCGCAAGCTTCATGAATCCCGGGGAATGTGTTTAAGGAATGAAGAAGTTGAAGTACAGGAATTTATCTTTCCTCTTTCAGATGGTGTTACAGTGCATAATGCAATAGAAAAAAAACAGCTGCCTTGCAGTCAGATTTCTTTCTTTTAATTAGTATATGCTTAATTTGCAATGGGCATGCTGTCTGGACTGTCCAGAATCTTTGGAAAGTTAAATTCTTGCCTGAAATTCTGATAAACTTGACCATGACTACTCCCCTCAACATACAATTTCTCACCCTGGGATTCATTAACAGTTGTGTAGGCTTCACATTAGGCCTACATGATTTAAGCATGTTAGCACAATGAGCAGTAGCACTGCTCAAATATACATGCTGCTCTTCACTCCTACACAATTACAAGCATGTTTCCATTGACAGCAGTAGTGTTGGTGGTCATAGAAAGGAGCTGTCAAGCACCAGCTCACAATGTAAACAAATCGGATCACATATAGGCAATGCTTAGATATGAGCATGCACTGTAGCACAGACACATTAAGGGCAAGTACAGGGAAGCAATATAGAATGAGGGGAAGTGAAATGAGAGGATTGTTACACCAAAATGTGTTATAATGATGTACTAATGTTGGAGAGGGAAAATGTTTGAAATGTACTCATAGCCAGCAGGAAAATGTGATAAAAGTACATAAAAAGTATTTCTGACATAAATCCTGTAATATTGATATAATAATAATTAGTGTGAATGTCAGTCTTGCAGTTATGTACATAAATAATAACATGAGTGCTGATAAAGGATTTGACAGGGACATACAGCTGTAGTGTAACAAAGGGGAGTAAAGTGTGATATACATGATAATTAAATGCTGAGATAGCAGTTAGCAAGGACAGAAGATAAATCAAGGGATGAATGCATAGAATGCAGTTACTGTATATAAGGATACATATACAGGCATATACAGGGAACTGATGTGAGCAAGCTGATAGCACCACTGTATTTCTCATTTCACCATGTACACTCAAGAGCAAAAGGACCTTAGAGCTGTTATGTCAGGTAAGTCAGAAATGGACATGTTTATGCAAAGAAATGACAGTAGCCCCAATAGGAAAGGGGTTCATCACCTATAAATATTTAATAGACAGGCAAGTGTTGTATGGTTATGGAAATGACACATGCCTGTCTAATAGCAAACAACATACACAAGTGACCAATGAAAAGTCTGAGTGGATGACATGTCAGGATACAGTTTTGTCATTGCTGATTTGCATACATGTCTGATATAGTAATAACAGACATGCTCATATTCAGTTACAAGGAACAGCAACAGAACAGAAATTTAACAGCAGCAACACAACAGAAAGTGTTATAAGAGTGGACTAATCGCATTTCCAGATGTCTTCACTTCATGCCACACAGTAAGACACGTTTATGGAATTGTACATCTACAATTAAGATGTATATTGTGATGGAAGCAATTGCAGTATTAATCACATGTCCATTGGAAGATGTGCAAAACAGGGCATAATTATATTGTGAAGAGGTAATGCATATGAGCAAGGAATGACTTAAGAAACATTTGTATAATGTCATTTTAGAACACATACCTGAGCAGATATCAGAGAGATGCATAGCAATCATGGGTGCCAAAGACATATGCATATTGGTCACATAAAGAAGAACATCATTGAAGGGTGTACAGCACTATCATACCATATAAGGTGCACTGATGACCTACCTGTTATGAAAATATGGCCTTGTGAGAGTATGTGTAAGCAACTGTTGTCTGCCAGACAGATATTACCAGAGTCAACCCCCTGCCTATTATACAAGACTATCTCCAGACCCCTGTATTGACAGCAGTTGCCACATCAGATAGCAATGGAGGCTGTTACACGTAACTGAACTGAATGTACATGTTAACAAGAGAAGCTTGAATATAATATGAAAAATCAGATTTAGTCCGAATGCCAGAAAGGAGCTACACATGTTACTATCCACAAAACACTGAGAATTACAATATGACTGCTTCTTTGACAAGAAACCTTTTTCCATCATGTAGGACACACACTGTCTCAGAAGTGAACACCAGTCTATCTGTGTAGGTATACTATAAAAGCCAATACTCAATGCACATGTCAGAGGATCACCCACAGCACAACATGCCCTGAATAAACATGTCACTGACATGCAATCACAACTTGTGATGACATATCATTCCCCAACATAAAAATAAGTAGACACAATGGTGTTTATGTAAAGTCAGTGCATTCATACAATGTTGCTTCTGTGAAGAATGGAACAGCAAATGATGAGAGTCTACTGACTAATGACATCTAGATGAACCACAAGCTACACAGTTAAAGTGTTACAACTAGTAAGACAATTCACCTATGCTAACTTATTACATCATATATATGTGTGATAAACCATCTCTGAGATGAAAGGGATCATGGAGGTCTCTCACATTGTAAATGGACACATTATATCTGTGGTAGATGTCATATGTGCATTACAGAATAAGGCATAACAATGCTAACAGGCAGATACAATACATGATATTTTACAGGATGAATGCACCATGGTAGAAATATCAGTACAACTGTGAGCTATGTGGTTATGTGAGGGTATTACATCATGTTCTTTCTGCAAGGGATATGCGTGCTTGTAATTGCTGTAATATGTCAACAACAAACAGTATGCTATTTCATTCCATCATGCCAGAGGATAACACTTTCTACATATTTTATGTAAGGAACATGAAAGCAAATGTCATCATTACTCTAAATAAAAGCATTGCTATGTGACAAAGTGTCCTCACGTTTAGTAAGAAGTATCAACATCTATATGTGTACAAAGCCAACAGTGCTTGACAATAGTGTTAGTGACACATACAGTCACAATAACAGTGATGCAACACAGTATGAGCAGTAACAGATTTCAAATAACTACCCAAGATCACAAGTTCAACATCATTGCCTGAATTGTAAGTGCCACACAACCATGTTGAGGTACAACTGAGACAGTGCATAATTAAATGGATAACAAATTTGTGGACATAGTATTTCCTATAAAAGCAAAATATTCTTTATTTAATGCATAGAAAATTGTAATCATTACATTACAAACAGTATGCATAGCTACATCCTTGTGTAGTAATGAACTTGTGGATATGTAATGGGAGTTTAGGAGATGGTGTAGTTATCTACAATTTTAAAACATTTATCCAGAGTTTAGGTTGATTGAGCACATGCTCTTCTAACTGTAAACAACCTCACACACGCACACACACACACACACACACACACACACACACACACACACACACACACACACACACACACACACACGTCTAGCATGTTAGATATTGAACCTCCTACCTATCTAGTTACACAACCTAGACATTACTTTACTAGTTGCAACTGCCACAGCAGAAGTTTGATCTGTAAGGGGAGAGATTGCACTTTTGTCAGGAAGACCTCATCAGTGTGTTTTATACAGGATCTTTGTGCAAAGGTTTGTATAGTGGTGGTGTCTGTATATTTGAATGCATCCTCTTCATGGAAAATGAAGATAGCAACAAGCATTAAACACACACAAGTCTAACAGGGCAAGCATTGAACCTTCTGCATACCTAGTAATACAACCTAGAGAGTAGTCTAGTGGTCACAAGTGCCACAGGATAAATCTGACTCTTACAGGGAGAGACTGCACTTCTGTCAGGATGACATCAGTGTGTTTCATACAGGATATTTGTGAAGAAGTTGGTATAAGGGAGCTGTGTGCTCATTTAAATGCATCCTCTTCAGGGGAATTCGAGATAACATCAACTATTGCTCACACACATTTAAGTCTACTCTGGCAGGTATCAAACATCCTAACTAGTTACACAACCTAAAGACCACCATACTAGTTGTAAGGGCCATAAGAGAGGTCTGATTCTTAAAGGGAGAGATTACACTTTTGTCAGAATGACGTCATCAATGTGTTTCAATGTGTTTCAGAGAGGCTGCTTCTGTAAAAATATGGATAATGGAACTGTGTGAACAGATAAATGTATTATTCATGAGAAGTGGATATAGTACCAAATGATATATACACCTCATACACACACACACACACACACACACACACACACACACACACACACACACACGCACACACACACACACACACATACAAGCCTTCCATGTTGGGTATTGGACCTCCTACCTAATTAAGTTGCACAATCTTTAGAGAGGAATGCACCAGCCATAAGTACCACAGGAGAAGAGGGACAAAACCTATGTGAAATTGGACATTGGAATAATTTAAAAAAGCTGTGCATCACAGGTAATTCAACACATGAATATGTGTGCACAGGACAATGTGAAATCCTTATGACTCTCACATGTAATGACATATCTTGATAATGCCATGTAGAGACTGTCCTTACTGTACATTGTAATACTGTGAGGGTCATTGACATGTTACACATAATGGGATGACATACACATTGACTGTTACACATCAGTGGATTATCAGTCAGACATTTCTGTGACTTCATGTCAGGATGCTTGCACAGTTGTATTATCTTATACTTGCACTATGTGCATTGGCAAGACAAATGTGCAAGTCTTAAGTAGGACAGTGCACTGCAGAATGACAGTGATGGATTATGTGAGAATAGGTTAACCAAGCTGGTAACACAGTGCAAATGTAAACACTGTATTAACAGCTATATTAATTTAAACAAATGAATTAAGTGAGTCGATGCCATTCAGAAATCACGATCACCTTTTGAATAGAGTAATACAGACATGCAAATGTTATGCAACACAAGACTATAAGTCTTTGATTTACTGTTTTTTTTTTTTATATTATACTCTTTGAGTGCAATGCTGCTACAATGATTTGCGCTGCTGATATCTTGAAGTGCTGAACTTACAATGGTAATTAGCAGTACTCTGTGTTGCTCTGTGCCATTTTTCCATGCAAATATCTTTAAAAGACAGCCTTCCCAATATGTAGTAAGTGGATTATTGTATGAGCAGTATAATGGTCTGTTAAGTAAATGTTTATTTAACATTTACAAACTCAGTAGAAAGACAAAAAATCCTGAATCATGTTGTCATCAATATGTATTTGAACATTTTCAGCATGCCAAGGAAAACATTTAGACCTGAATATTATTTAAGTAAAATATGTAGAAATTCATAATTGTGATATATGTAATATTTGACAGTAGACTTCAGCAAACGTGAATGTTTGTATCCATCTTTATTATGATATTGACCACCGTAATCCATACATCCAGCTCTTCATCTTCTTAAAACTACATTCATCTGAGTAAACATAGCTAATTAAAGCAGAGTGAAGTGCAACAGAGTAATGTGGGAAAAGGCAATCAGATCTTAAGATATTGCCATAAGCTGTGTACTTCCATTTAGCCTTCTTTGCATATGTTTCCCAGCGCCAACCATTGCACAAATGCAGAGATGGAGGAATAATGATAGAGAAAGAAGATACATTGTCAGGGTGACATGGAGCCTGAGACAAAGCTGATTATCACAGAAGAAGGATAATAGTGGCTCACAGCAATATGTAGGCAACAGGTACACCTAAATTCATGATCCAAAACCCTCAGTAACATTTAGTTAATGGGTGGATTCAAACCCTTGACATTATTTAAAAATCTTTCCACACATTTGAGCATTAGCTCATTACACTACAAAAGAAGTGAGTACTTTGCAGCATTAATGTAACACTTTGAAGTACACTGACAGCCTATTGAAGAAGGAGTGGTGAACAGTGAGAGTTAAAGACAGATGCAGAGAGGAATAACAATAATATGTTCTATGGGACCTATAGGAACATCACTGCAGTGCTTTAGTTTTACTTGTTAAATTTTCATTAATATGTCATGATCTGTACAATATACTGATTGCTACAGGTACAAATAAGGGGTTGGATAGAGCAACAAACATGAATACCTAACTAGGATGGGTCTATATCACGTTGTCAAACTTTTAAAAGTTTGAACACCATATGGTCGACCCCATAGGTTCAAACGTTAACAGTTCAAAAACGTAATAAAAACACAAAAAACTTATCTGAAGGTTGTAAGCAGGAGGGCAAGCCCCTCTGCACCCCCACACCCCCTGCTACTTAAATATACCAACTCAGAAAACGCACTACATTGCAGGAAAGAGAAAGCTTCCCTTATGAAGATCTCTGTTGCAATGTTCAAAGTTTTACAATTCGAACATATGGTTTCGACCATATGACGTTTTAACTTGTAAAACTTTGACAACGTGAATTGGACCCATCAGGATAAGGATGACTTACTACATCTCGGTTTTGGGATGCAGTGTTTTTGATAATGATGTGTAACTGCAGTATTCCAATGTTATGCTAAGGAAATATGTTATACGTAGAGAAATACAGACATTTGGAATTAAATATATAATAGGAATATGAACTGTCATGGACTAATAGATTGACATACAGCCATTATCAAACACATGACACTGTGCCAAAACCTAAGACTATAAACAAGGTAATTATAACAACATGCCATATAGAAATTCCTAATTTAATATATCCATCATCCTTAGAATTGATTTAAACTGCATTAACTGGACCACTGAAGATTAAATTGAAATCTTCAGCTTTTGCAAGAAGAGCTTAAACAGCATTCACTGTGACTCAGCATTGCTTCACTATGCCAAACTCTGCCAAATGCCAAGGACATAAAATGAAGGCTTTTTCATGTGCCAGTTTTGGCCATGCATGTGTTAATCTATTTTTGACCAAATTAAACATATGAAAAAGGGGTGGACAGGATGTTGGTGAAAATGCAGTTGACAAGCAGAGGATAGCACACAGGGAAAAGAATACAATTTGCAGGAAGGTTGTGGGAGAGTAGCTGTCCACCTCCTCACAATGTATATGTAGAATTGTACACACAATTTTATGACTTTCCAGAGTTACCACACCAATGATGGGTGACAACAACAGGATAACTTTATATGGTCAGTTGGACCAGATCAATTGTGTCAGGATCTGAAGTGTAGCTGGCTCAACCAACATCCCACACCTTCAGCTCTTTGAGTGTAGAGCAAATGATCAGCATATTACAGATCCATGCACCCCCCCTCACACAGCTTTACTAAAAGCAAGAAAAAATTTAATTCCTTCTGGCCAGATAGCCAGATGCATAGCAATCCCCTCCCTCTCGCTCAGCCATTCAAGTCCTGTTTCTGTGCCTGGGCCCCTTCTCATTGTAGTGCTCCATGTGGGATCTAAACATAGCAACAGTTGCTGCAGTTTATTTATTATTAATTATATATTATTTATTTATTTTTGCCTGCATGGACATCTACAGTGCCATTCATGATTAACTCAGCACATTGCTGAGCATTTCCCCTGAAGTTATGAACATAATTAAAAAAATCCTTATGGTTATATTTTACCTGGGAGGCTATCTTTGACTCATAGTTTGTTCAGCGGATTTGACCAGATCTCTAATTTGTTTGTTTAGACAAATGAGTCTTTTTGCACTGTTTTGCCTGATCCTTCTTGGCTTTGAAGAGGATTTTTTTCCTTTTGTTGAATAGCCTATTTCTGCTATGGGTCCACCAGTGTTGTTTATTTTTGCTAGTAATCATTGGTTTGACTTGAACAGATGCTGTCTCCTCTATGCAGCTATGGATCTGGATGTGCAGTGCTTTTGTGAGCAGCTCACAGTAGGCTTCATTGCCACCCAGGTTCGGAGGGACTTGGAAGTTTAATAAGAGGTCACTTATTAGCCTTAGCAAAATCCTTAATGAGTTTGGAACTTGGTGTGGGTTCTAGGTTAGTTTTAATACTAAAGGAGTTCATTTTGTGGTCAGATCTTACCGGGGAGGAGTTAATGCAAGGGGAGGAGGAGCATGCCCCTATGGTCATGAGTACTAGGTCTGAGATATTTGTACCTCTAGTTAGTGAGCTTAATAGTTGCTTTAGGGTGTTAGTGTTGACAAAGTCCAAAAACCTTGGTGCAAGTGAATTTTGTGTTGTATAAGTCTCCCAGTTTATGAAGGGGTATTTGGAGTCACCCATAAGTATGATGTTAGGATGAATGTTAAGAGATTCCAGTAGGTTTTGGTAGTAGTTGTGGCTTTCCAGACTCATGTTAGGAGATCTGTAGCTAGCAAGGATATGATAGGGGGTCACACTTATGGTTAGTTGGGTATGAAGCCACTCAAGTGATTAATTTTGTTGGCCAAATTCTGGCAGTATATTTGCTCCCTTTTTTTATCCTGAGCTGAGGGGGATTAAAATGTATGGAAGGCACTGTAGCCTTTGAAAGATGGAGTGCTTACCATGGTTATGAGCCATGTTTCTATAATTGCACATGTCTGTGTTCTCCAGGGTGAGGAGTGCCTCCAGGGATAGCATTTTTTTATATAAACTCATAGCACTGATCAGCAGTACCTTTAGGTAGTTGTGTAATTTTTGTTATGTTGGTAGATTTAACCACTTGGCATGGCCTAAAAAGGCACTATGGGGATAGATAATGCTTTTGCCAGTATCTGGAAGCCAAATGGTGACAAGCACAAACCATCTCTGGCAAAGTATTGTGGTTTGTCAATCATGTCTCCCCAGGCTGACAGATATTGTATCCTCTTGCTGCAATAACATAAACTAAGCCAGTTGTTGAAGTCAGTAATTTTTTGCTGGTACTCTGGCATCATCATTGGTGAAGGTAGGATGCTACTCAAGGCTAAATTCATACCCACCTGGGACACATATTCAGAGATCTTCATCATGTCTCTCTTCATGTAGTCCAGTGAACTACGTCTTAGGTTGTTTATACCCACATAGACTATGACCATGTTACACTGGTACTTGTGGTTTAAAGACCTAAGTGCATGCAAGATCTGGTGGATCCTGTCTCCAGACATATGACTCACTGTAATCTTCTCCTTGTTTTGCCTGTTGCCTGATAAGGGGGGCATCAGTATGTCTTACAATGGAATCCCCAATAACCACAATGCTTAACTGTGTGGTATGTTGCCTTATGGGCTTGGAAGGGGGTACTGCGATTTTCAGAGTTATGTGTTATGTGAAGTGCTGTCTTTTTAAGTGTGAGTGGGGCCACTGAGGAATGCTTTTAGGAGGTCTTGAGGTTTGGATAAATTACAAATGAGTACTTCTGCATATGTGGGTCTATGTATTTTTCCTTAGTGTTGTTAGTGAATGTTTTGGATGTAATACTGACAAGTTTTGCATTATTTGTGTGTGTATATGTGAGAGCTTTGCTTCCAACAACAGTGTGTATCTACATCTCTCATGCACTGTTTGTATGTTCTAAAATTAAATGGTCATCAGTGAACATTAGGCAGTTACTACACGGTCACAAGATGCCCATATCCACCAGACCATAAACAGGAAAGTGTCTATCCATTATACCAGCTCCTTAGTATATGGGAAAGAGTAAGGGACAGTCACTTAAAGGTCTACGTGAGAGTGTTTAGTAGTATACTATTAAATGACCAGCAGAGGTGCTGCCTTCTATGCAAACTGGCAGCTCTTTGAGCAGCTATGAACAGTGGGAGACTATGGAGAGTTGTTCCTATAGAGGATTTTAAACTGGAGAGCTTTGCTTAATATGCAAGGCACAGGTAACCACATTTGTATGATGCACAAATGCAAGGCTTTTATACAAGCAGGAGGAAAGACTTTTACACAGTTAAGCCCTCAGCCCAATCAGATAAACATACAATAAATCTTCCACCAGCAATTCCCGACTCAGATGGGTAGAATCAGCCCTCTGCTCCCACCAGAGTGCAGAAACAAAACCTCTTACTATAATACAAACTAGCTTTGAGCTCAAGTGCAGTAAAACATACTTTACAACAAAGGCAGAATTCATGCAGTATCAGGAATCCTTGGAAATAAGTTCACAAACCCTGGGAAAAGTTCCCAAATGCAGAAAAATGTATGCAAACATAGAAGAACTTCTACAAATGCAGAACAGCTTTGCAAAACATAGAAATATTTTGGCAAACTCAGGAGAAGGTTGGCAAACACAGAACAGCTTTTGCAATATCAGAGGAGGATAAAAATATCAGAATACTGTTAAAAGTATCTAAGAACAGTACAGTAACAAACAGATGTCATTTCATTAACAAGTGCAGCCTGAAAAATAGTGATAAATTTAACCAAATCAATAAATGCAGCACAGAACTGTTTTAAATAGCACTGAGATAATTACAGTGTGTGCAAAAAATACTTAAAACAGCTTTGTAGGTACACAGATGAACCTAAGGTCTTGTAGTCACCGGTGTCCAAGCCAGGCACAGGGAAGCTCTGAATAAATGAGCATAGTTTCACAAAAGTGTAAGGTTTTATACAAGCAGGATGAATGTCTTTTACTGCTTTGTGAGTTGGTTGTTTTTTTGGATATTTTAGTCAGTATTGTGAGCCATATTTTGGATTTTTACTAGGTACAAAGATTAACCCAAGGTCGTGTAGTCCTGGGTGTCCAAGCCAGGCACAGGGAAGCTCTGAATAAATGAGCATAGTTTCACAAAAGTGTAAGGCTTTTATACAAGCAGGATGAATTACTTTTACTGCTTTGTGAGTCATTTGTTTTTTTAGATATTTTAGTCAGTATTGTGAGCCATATTTTGGATTTTTACTAGGTGCACAGATGAACCCAAGGTTTTGTAGTCCTGGATGTCCAAGCCAGGCACAGGGAAGCTCTGAATAAATGAGCACAGTTTTACAAAAGTGTAAGGCTTTTATACAAACAGGATGAAAGACTTTTACAAAGTTAAATCCTCAGGCCAGTCAGATAAACACACAATAAGCCTTCCACCAGCAGTTTCCAGCTCAAATGGGTTAAATCAGCCCTCTGCTCCCACCATAGTGGAGAAAAAAACTTTTAGTGTAAAACAAATGGGTTATGAGCTCAAGTGCAGTAAGAAATGCTTTATATGAAAAAGAAGAACTCATGCAGCATAAGGAACCCTTGGAAATAAGATCATGGCCCTGAGAAATCTTCCCAAATACAGAAATACCAGCACTAAGCCCTAAGGAAAATCATATAAACACACAATAAGCTTTCTACCAGCAGTTCCCAACTGGGATGGGTTGAATCAGCCCTCTGCTCCAAGCAGAATGCAGAAAAATACTCTTAATGTAAAATGAACTGGTTTTGAGCTCAAGTGCAGTAACACATGCTTTACATCAAAAGGTGGAACTTTGGCAAACTCAGAACAGCTTTTGCAGTATCAGTGGAGGTTAGAAAATATAAGAATACTGTTAAAATGATCTAAAAGCAGTACAGTAACAAACAGATGGAGTTTCTTTAACAAATGCAGGCTGAAAAACAGTGATAAATTCAACCAAATCAATAAATTCAGCATGGAACTGTTAAATATCACTGAAATAGTTAGAGTAACTGCAAAACAAAAATACATATAACAGCTTTGTATGCCCACAGATGATTTTAGATGAACCCAAGGTCTTGTAGTTACAGATGTCCAAGCCAGGCATAGGAAAGCTCTGAATTAATGCGTACTTAATGTATTAACTGATTTTATTGCAAGAGAGCTATTGTTCCAGCATGGAAATTTGAAATATATTGATCACTGAATGAATGGAAAAACTCTTCATAGATGCATATATGTGTGTGGTTGTAAATATGCCTTAGAATTCATTCCTATGTAAAAGTCACTCTTTCTCCCAGTCATTATAGTTCAGATAGATGCAGTTGAATAGTATAATTAATACAGGCAAGTTTATGTTAGATAGATACTTCACAAGGCATATGGTTCCTAAACACATAGTTGGAATATGTGATGAGTCATGATGATGATTACAAAAGTATTGTACCCATCACACATATGCAAGTGAATTTTATATGAAATCTATTCATTGTCAGGTTTAGGAAAGTGGACACACATTAGGTTGTGTATATCTGAAAACATAAATCATACATGCTAAACATCTCAGTTTCATTATGAAAGGCTCATTAATACATTGCTTGCAAGAAACTGTTTTAACATTATCAGTTTTCTGTAGTATATTCTATAGTCCTATTCAAAAAGTTGTGAAAAAATACTTCTTACACCCTTTCTAAAGTGCATCCTCTAGCTGGATTCAAACCTTTTTAGGCTGCATTACTTACTTAAAGTCATTGCCCTTCAACCTTGTGCCACAGAAATAGTGCTATAAGAAACAAAATGCCTCTTCTCTGTACTGTCCAGAATGCTCAGTAAAGCATACCATTACCTGGCGTGTTTTAGCTACCTAAGGCAGACTAAACTAGATTTTTCATTTTTTTTCCTCATGTAGTGAACCCTGATTGCAAGCTGTGAAGCAGAGAGCAAATGTACTGTAAAATAAAAAAAGAAAATTGCAACGTACATGCTGTGAATAATTGCAAAGTCCTGTCTAAACAAGATTTGAACAATGATTCATATGAATAATTGCAATGTGATCTCTAAAGAGGATACAAACAATGCTTCCTGTGCCTTATTTCTCTTGATTCACTTCAGTTAAATCTCGTACCACAGAACTTGACATCTGTTAGGTGCATTTACTGAAGTAAGTACTCTCCCTGTTGCAGGAGGGGCGAGCAATAATGGCAGGCAAGTTTGAGCTACCCAAGGCAGCATAAACTAATTGTTTGCCTTAGGGGATGAACCTTGTTTACAAGCTGCTAAGCAGAGAGGAAATTGATAACACATTAGAAGAGGAATGTATGGTAGAGAAATTACAGAAAAGAAATTAAATGCAATACATGGGTATATAGAGCAATGACTGGAGCAAGAAGTGCATTCAAGTGATAAATTCTACCTTCTCACATCTTGCAAAATCAGACGTACTTTGTGAAACACATTATCAGACTTTTAGTTAATGAAAAATAATGTGAAATTGAACAGACAAATGATCACATGTTAGCAAAAAGACAATAGTAGATTTATATAAAAAACAAAATGGTATCACAAGATGTGATTAAAATGTATTCAGAAAGTCCTCTGTAAAAGTATCTTTCTAAGTGAATTAAAATCATACATCACTGCATTTATACGTCGTGCCATAGAAAAAAATACTTTGTGCCACAGAAAAAGTTACCTGTGTGGTGTATTTTCTTCCCTGAGTACTATCCAGAGTACTAATGGCTGCACAATGCTACCTAACTAGTTTGTGTTACCTATGGTGGTCTAAACTATATTTTTCACCTTTTTTCTGTAAGCCATGATAGTGATTTTCATGCTGCCAAGTGGCATACAAATGATATAAGAAAAAATTATTTTAGATACAATTCTTTACATGGTTGACCTAATTTGTTATATTACAACAGAGACTTATGGGCTTATGAATCATCAAACATGGGTATTGAAAGCAGTTATTTCACACTATTTCCCAGATTTGCCACAGGCAAAGACATGTATTAGCAAGGTGATAGAGAGTTTAGATTTATTGATAATGTGATATTGCATCAAGTCACACTGAAGTTGCAATAGAAGCAAGTTATGAAAGTTGTCCTTTCACGTTTGACTGTGAATATCTGGATGATTGTGATATTGCAAACAGCATAGGAATGTACTCACAAGATATTAAACAAAGACTACAAACACTGCAGGTGTATTCATTTCTTTTTGTCCGGTGCAGCCTTTCATTATCTCTGATATCATAATAGCAACTCTGTCTCTGTTTTATTGCCTTGTGTTATATTTACCAATGCTTATAATACTCATTTTAATATGAACAACATTTCCTATTAGGGGCCAATAACTCTAGGGATTTATGTCAGCATTTGAATGTTAGTACAGTCACTCTCCTGAATCAGTCAATGTACTTGCAGATTTGTTTTAAACCTCTTCATCCTAACACACCCTTATGAGGTGTATGTCAAAGAGGGGAGACTGAGAAAGCTGATTGTTTCTGCAATTAGGGTAATCAGAGACACCTGCAAGGCATTAACATGGAACACTTCTCAGTGTTCTTTCTTGCATTGCTAGGGCGTGTGCATATAATTGTGTAGATCCTTAAACCATTTTTACATTCCCTACACAGTAACTTGTGTGTGGTCATAATGAACACTTAATATAAAGAAATTGTTTTGTGCTTGTTGGATTCATACAGTAACACAGAATTGAGCTCACAGCTATCTTGTCTGTTTATTTCATAGGTTCATAGGTTGGTACTAGGCTATCAGCCCTAGGGCCTATACAAGCCTAGCCATAACAATTTCCTGGCTATTTCTTCCCACACTATTTACTTCCCTGGACTCCTGTCTAGCACAGCAACTGACATAATCCCCGGGGTTAATTTCCTTTCTCCCATCCAATCGTCAAGGTTCCTTTTGAAGAGGGCCAAAGAGGTGCTCTGCTTGACATGCATGGGCAGTCTATTCCAGAGTCTGGGGAGTTTCTGGGTCAAGAACCTATCCCTCCAGCATGTTTTGTTTATTATGATGACAAGGTTTAGATCTCTGGAGCATGTGGCTCTGAGGGATTGGGATTTCTTTAAGTGCAGCATGTCCAACAGCTCTGGGTTTGACATGGCTTTGTATGTTAAGCAGAGATCGTCTCTGAGTAGATGATATGTGACAGAGTATAGATGGAGTTTTTTAAGGCAGTCAGCATACGGCATCTGCTTTAGGCCTGTGATTCTTTTAGTGATGTATTTCTGTAGCCTTTCCAGTTTTTGCAGATGTCTTGAGAGGTACATACCAAACAGGGAATTGTATTCTATAATGGGTCTAATGAGGGATGAGTACAGTGGGACAATGACCTCCTTTTTCCTGGATGAAAAGCCACTAGTGATGAGGTGTGCCACAAAGAAGGATTTTCTGACTATTGTGGTGATTTGGTTATCGAAGGTGAGACCACTGTCCACCTGGGTTCTTAAGTCTCTTATCACACTTTTGATGTTTAGTGTACTGCCACCTATGTGGTAATTCATGGGTACATGTTTTTTCTCAAAGGAGATAACTATACATTTCTTGGCATTGAGCTTGAGCCCATGGCTCTGGCAGCAAGCATCTGTTTCTGTAAGGCCCTTTTGTAGCGTATCCACATCATTTGGAGATTCAATAATGGCTCCCAGTTTGCAGTCATTTGCAAACTTTGTTATCCAGAGTCCCTTAGTGTTGGCCTGTACTTCAGAGAAGTAGATGCCAAACAAGAGCGGTCCCAGGACTGAACCCTGAGATACTCCGCTTGTCACTTGTCTGGAGCTGGATTTGGAGTTGGCTACATTTACAGTGTGGATTCTGTCAGTAAGACAGTTGGCAACCCATCAAGTAATGTAGGGATTAATGCCCAACTTAGTAAGTCTATCTATGAATCCAGAGAGGGGGATGGTGTCAAAGGCCTTAGTGAGATCCAGATAGGCTCTGAGGACTGCCTTACCCTTGTCCACGGCTCTGAAAACTGATTTGAAGAAGTCAATCAGGTTCAGGAGACAAGATCGGCCCTTCACTAACCCAAACTGGGTGGGGTCCAGTGTTTGAAGGTTACCAATGTCTTTGTTTATAAGTTCCATGATAATACGTTCCATGGCCTTGCAGATCAGGCTCATCAGACTGATGGGGTGGTAGTTCCCAAGTTCCAAGGTGGATCCCCCTTGTGGAGTGGGATAACTGTAGCTGTGCATCACTCAGTGGGCACAAAGTCTGAGGTGAGGCTATGATTAAACATGACACTTAGGTGAGGTGCCAGTTCAT